>NW_020919635.1:0-870 GCF_003984885.1 Neopelma chrysocephalum | reverse complement strand
CCGTAGAAGAACTCAGGACATGATCTTACAAAGGATGTCACCACCTCACTGTGTCCCAGCCAGAGGCAGCTCGCCCAGACCTGCAGCAGCAGCAGCCACAGCATCGTGGGAGGATTTCAGGTGAAAGGCTCTTGCTCCCCTGGAAGGCAAATGCAGAGGGACACTCAGCTTGGAGAGAGCTGACCATGGCCTGCAGCCTATTTTGAGCAGGTGGGATACAGCTGGCAGAGGACGGGACTAGGAGAGACCAAGAAGAGGGTGCTGTCTGACCTCCTGGATACGGAAAACTGCCAGGGCAAACAGGGTGAAATCTAAAATAGGGTTAAGGTGACTACAGGAGGCAGCAGTGGGAGAATCCATCTTATCCCAGGAGGGATCCAAACCCACCTCATGTGCAATCCGCTCTCACAGCAAAGTTATCTGACTCTGAGGGTCTGAGGCAGAGCAGTGGGACAAGGTGGCCTTGTCCAAACTCCCTGAGCTGGACAAGTTCCTGTACAGTAAAGGGCACTGTTGCAGGAATTTCTATTTCTTCAACACAAACAAGTCCTCTTTTGTCTGGCTCAGCAATGACATGATTTTCAGCACTCAGTGAAATTATTGCTCTTGGAGACAACACTGAGAAGTCCCTCTGATGGTGGCAGCCAAGCAGGGAACTTTGTCTTCTTTCCAATGCCCCAGAAGCTTAGGGATAGCAGTGATATTTCCATTTTCAATGCTAGATGCTTAAAATGCATTCAGTGCTTAAAATGCTGTTTTAAAATCAACAGAGTGATTTTAAAATAACTAGCATTTTCAGGAAGGCAGGCAGGAGAGGCAGCTGGGATTCATGGGACAGAAAGCTGCCACAGCCCACCTGACACTGCAAAA
>NW_020919634.1:2017-2433 GCF_003984885.1 Neopelma chrysocephalum | reverse complement strand
ACACCCAAAATCTGGGATCTTGAGCCCCCTCCCCTCCCTATAACTCCCCTTAACCCCCTCCCAGACCCCCAGAACCCCCTCCCACAGCCCCAGATCTTGGCCCAGGTACCCCCCAGGTGTGCCCAGGTGCCCCCCAGGTGCCCCCAGGTGTTACCTGGACACCCAAAATCCGGGATCTTGAGCCCCCTCCCAGCCCCAAAACCCCACAGAAACCCACCCAGGAGTGCCCAGGTGCCCCCAGGTGCCCCCAGGTGCCCCCCAGGAGTGCCCAGGTGCCCCCAGGTGCCCCCTCGGGTGTTACCTGAGGGAGGGGGCGTGCACAGACCACCCAAAATCAGCGATTTTGAGCCCCCTCCCAGCCCCAAAACCCCCCAGAACCCCCTCCCACAGCCCCAGATCTTGGCCCAGGTGCCCCC
>NW_020919634.1:903-1917 GCF_003984885.1 Neopelma chrysocephalum | reverse complement strand
CCTAAACCCCCATAAACTCTCCATAAACCCCCTGTAAACCCCCCCAGATGCCCCCAGGTGCCCCCCAGGTGTGCCCAGGTGCCCCTCAGGTGTGCCCAGGTGTTACCTGAGGGAGGGGCCGTGCTCAGACCACCCCAAATCCGGGATCTTGAGCCCCCTCCCAGCCCCAAAACCCCCCAGAACCCCCTCCCACAGCCCCAGATCTTGGCCCAGGTGCCCCCCAGGTGTGCCCAGGTGCCCCCCAGGTGTGCCCAGGTGCCCCCCAGGTGCCCCCCGGGTGTTACCTGAGGGAGGGGGCGTGCACGGACCACCCAAAATCTGCGATTTTGAGCTCCCCTTTGAGGCCGAGCAGGAGGTTCTCGGGTTTGATGTCCCTGTGAATGACCTTCCGCCCGTGGCAGTACAGGAGGGCGTCGGCCAGTTCCTCCATCAGCTGCCCAAAATTTGGGGAAAAGGGACCCCAAAATCATCCTGGGGGGTCCCAAAAATCACCCCGGGGGGGCCCAAAACCCCCCGACCCCCCCCAGACCCACAAATGTCCTCCAGGACCCCCAAAATCCCCTCCTCCGGCTGCCCCACGTCACTCACAACTAAGGGGATTTTGGGGGTTCCAGGGCACCCCAAAATCACCTGGGGGGTCCCCAAAATCACCCCAGGGGTCCCAGAAATCATCTCGGGGGGCCCCAAAACCCCCCGACCCCCCCCAGACCCACAAATGTCCTCCAGGCCCCCCCAAAATCCCCCCCAGTTGTGGGTGACGTGGGGCAGCTGCAGGAGGGGATTTGGGGATTTTGGGGGGACTCAAGGGGTCCCAAAACCCTTCAGGGCACCCCAAAATCACCTGAGGGGTCCCCAAAATAATCCCGGGGGGCCCCAAAACCCCCCGACCCTCCCCAGACCCACAAATGTCCTCCAGGACCCTCCAAAATCCCCCCTCGGGTGTCCCCAGGGCAGCAGCTCCTCTATGGGGGGAAAGGAGGGAAAAGGGGGTTCAGGGCACCCCAAAATCACCTG
>NW_020919634.1:497-803 GCF_003984885.1 Neopelma chrysocephalum | reverse complement strand
CCCCCAAAATCCCCCCCAGGACCCTCAAAATCCCCCCTCAGGTGCCATGGGGGGAAGCAGCTCCTCTATGGGGGAGAAGGAGGGAAAAGGGGGTTCAGGGCACCCCAAAATCACCTGGGGGGTCCCCAAAAATCACCCGGGGGGTCCCAAAATCACCTGGGGGGTCCCAGAAATCATCTCGGGGGGCCCCAAAACCCCCCGACCCCCCCCAGACCCCAAAATCCCCAAATCTCCTCCTCCAGGGTTGTTTTTGGGGGTATTTTGGGGTTGTTTTGGGGTGATTTGGGGTGGGTTTGTGGTTGTTTT
>NW_020919634.1:0-397 GCF_003984885.1 Neopelma chrysocephalum | reverse complement strand
AAAAAAGCCTCCAAAACCAACCCCAAAACACCCCAAAAACAACCCCAAAACCACCCCAAAACAACCCAAAAACACCCCAAAATACCCTCAAAAACAACCCAAGAAAACCCCCAAATAAACCCCCCAAACAACCGCAAAACAACCCCCCCCAAAAAAACAAAGAACCCCAAAAACAACCCCCAAATCACCCCGAAAACCCACCCTAAGTCACCCCAAAACCAACCCCAAAACAACCCAAAACCAACCGCAAAACCACCCCAAAAACAACCACAAACCCACCCCAAATCACCCCAAAACAACCCCAAAATACCCCCAAAAACAACCCTGGAGGAGGAGATTTGGGGATTTTGGGGTCTGGGGGGGGTCGGGGGGTTTTGGGGCCCCCCGAGATGATTTC
>NW_020919633.1:0-1102 GCF_003984885.1 Neopelma chrysocephalum | reverse complement strand
TCTCCAATACCGTCCCAACCCACTCCCAGTCCATCCCAGTATCCCCTACCCGATCTGCCCCAGCGCCTTTCCATCACCCCCAGTGCCCCTCCAGTCCATCCCAGTGCCCCTCCAGTCCTCTCCAATGCCTTCCCAGCCCGAACCCAGTCCATTCCAGTATCCCTTCCCAGATCTGCCCCAGCGTCTTTCCATCACCCCCAGCGTCCTCCCAGTCCATCCCAGTCCCTCCCAGCGCCCCCCACTCTCCTCCCAGTATCCCCTCCCCGATCTGCCCCAGCATCTTTCCATCACCCCCAGCGTCCTCCCAGCCCATCCCAGTGCCTCCCAGTCCATCCCAGTCCCTCCCAGTCCCTCCCAGCGCCCCAGCATCCCCTCCCAGCGCCCCCCCAACCCCCGCCTCACCTTCCTGTCGATGCGGACGGTGAAGACGCGGCCGGGCCTGAGCGGCTCCCGGCTCAGCACCAGCCCGTGGTTGAACTCCTGGCCGGGCTGGGCCCTGGCGGCGCTGCGGCCGCCCTGCGACAGCGACACGAGCCGCCCGGTGCGGGGGTGCAGCTCCGGGGCGGGGGGGGGGGACGAGGCCGCCCCGGGGAGTCCCCCCGAGGGTCCCCCCGAGGGTCCCCCCGAGCCCCCGCCGGGCCCCGGCGCCGCCATCGCTCCGCGCCCGCCGCCCGCCGCCGCCGCCGCGCGACAGCTGGCGCGACACCGCGCGCTTTACGGCGGCGCGGCGCGCTCGCACCCCCCCTCGCACCTCACCCGTTATCTCTCCCCGCCCGTCTCCCTCTCCCCCTTAAATCCTTCAACGCGACCCCTCCGCGCCCCGCGACCCTCCCCTTACTTTGATTTTTTCCCCCTTTTCCCCCCGTTTGGCCTCGCCCGCCTCCCTTCCGCGCTTTACGGCAGCGTGGCGGCGGCTCCCTCCACACCCCCCTTCCGCGCTTTACGGCAGCGCGGCGGCGGCTCCCTCACACACCCCCTCCTTCCGCGCTTTACGGCAGCGCCCTGGCGACGGTTGCCGTGGGAACGGGCCCTGCCTGGCAACGGCCCCGCCGCTTAATTGAGAAGCGGCGTTAATTGCGGGTAATTAACGCCCGGGGGGGGG
>NW_020919632.1:0-709 GCF_003984885.1 Neopelma chrysocephalum | reverse complement strand
CCCCCCAAAATCCCCCCAAAATCCTCCCAAAAGCCCCAAAATCTCCCCAAATCCCCCTAAATTCCCCCACTATCCCAAAATTTCCCCCAAAATCCCCCCAAATCCCCCCCAAATCCCCCAAAATCCAAAAAATTCGCCCCAAAATTCCCCCCAAATCCCAAAATTCCCCCCAAAATCTCCCCCGGAGCTGCCGCCACCCCCCGGGTGCCACTTTGGGGCCAATTTTGGGGTAATTTGGGGCATTTTTGGGGTGACTCACGAAGGAGATGCAGGCGGCCAAGAGCAGGATCCGCACCAGCAGGTCCTCGAACTGCTCCACCACCAACTCCCAGATGGATTTCCCTGGATTTTGGGGACAATTCCCGAAGTTTTGGGGACGATTCCCAACATTTGGGGACAATTCCCGACGTTTTGGGGACGATTCCCAAAGTTTGGGGACGTTTTGGGGACGTTTTGGGGGCGTTTTAGGTCATTTTTCCGACATTTTTGAGACATTTCCGGGAAAAATCGGGATACTCGGGGACGTTTCGGGACATTTTGGGGACAGTTTGGGACATTTTGGGGGATTTTTGGGTCATTTTTGGGACAATTTGGGATGTTTTTGGATATTTTGGAGTTTTTTGAGGGAGTTCTGGGTCATTTTTGGAGTAATTTTGGGACATTTTGGGGTCATTTTTGGGGACATTTTGACTCAATTTTGGGGTCATTT
>NW_020919631.1:0-1378 GCF_003984885.1 Neopelma chrysocephalum | reverse complement strand
CTGGGGCATGTACTGGGATTAACTGGGAGGAAACTGAGGGGGACTGGGAGTGACTGAGGGAGCTGAGGAGGGACTGGGGGAGCTGGGGAGGGACTGGGGGGGACTGAGGAGGACTGGGGCATGTGCTGGGATTGACTGGGAGGAAACTGGGGGGACTGGGGGGACTGGGGGGGACTGGGGGAGCTGGGGAGGGACTGGGTGGACTGGGAGTGACTGGGAGGGACTGGGGGAGCTGAGGAGGGACTGGGAGGGACTGGGAGGGACTGGGGCATGTACTGGAATTAACTGGGGGGACTGGGGGGGACTGGAAGGGACTGGGGGGAATGGGAGGGACTGGGGGGAGTGGGAGGGACTGGGGGAGCTGAGAAGGGACTTGGGGGGGACTGAGGGGGACTGGGGCATGTACTGGGATTGACTGGGAGGAAACTGGACCCATCCAGGTCCCCCAGCACCCCCGTGGTGTCCCCAGGGTGTCCCTTCGGTCTCCCCACAGTGTCCCCTCGGTGTCCCCTCGGTGTCCCCACAGTGTCCCCGTTGTGTCCCCACAGTGTCCCCTTGATGTCCCCACATCCCTCCATGGCCCTGCTGACCCTTCTCCTGGCCCTGCCCGCCCTGGCCTGGGTCACCCCACCGCCCCCAACCCCACAAGGGACCATCCAAGAGGTCACCCTGGACATGGCGCCCTCGGCCTTCGACGACCGGTACCGTGGCTGCGGCCCCGCCATGGCCGCGGCGCTGCCGGCGCTCAACCGCTCCGAGTTCCCCCTCAACGCCGACTACGCGGCGGGTTGGGCCCTGGCGGCGGCCGAGTGGCGCGTCCGGGGGTCCCCGGCGAGCCCCAAAACCCCGCTGAGCCCCGAGCAGGCCGTGGCCCTCTTGGCCTACACGGCGCCGGTGCCGCTGCACCGGGCCTTCAACGCGGCGTCGCGGGCGGCCGGGAGGTCCCGCCGCCACTACCGGGAGGGTTTCCACTTCAAGGCCTTGCATTTCCTGCTGACGGGAGCGGTGGGAGAGCTGTGGGAGAAACAGGGCCGGCCGTGCCGGCGGGTTTTCCGAGGGGTGAGCGGGGTGAGGTTCCGGGCGCGGGCGGGAAGCGCGGTGAGGTTCGGCCACTTCGCGTCGGCGTCGCGGCGAAACGGCAGCGCCTGGGCCTTCGGCGCCGACACGGCCTTCGAGGTGCTCACCTGCCACGGGGCGGCCGTCAGGGAGTTCTCCTTCTTCCCCGAGGAGGACGAGGTGCTCATCCCGCCCTATGAGACCTTCGAGGTGGTTGAGGTGGCCGGGGGGGGCAAGGACGGGGTGAGGATCTGGCTCCGCTCCGCCGGGACCCTCAGCAACTACAACTGCGAGTGGTTGAGAGGTGAGGGCGCGAGGGGAC
>NW_020919630.1:0-1201 GCF_003984885.1 Neopelma chrysocephalum | reverse complement strand
AGGGACCCCCCTGAAGCTCAAGGAGCCTCCCCCCGAAAGTTTGGGACCCCCTAAAAATTAGAGACCCCCAAAACCCCCTCAGGCTCCCTCCTCACCCCGCCGCCCGCTCCTGCAGCCCCACGTCCTCGAGGAAATCGCCGATCTCGCGGCCCAGCCGCGCCTCGGGGCCGCTCCAGCGCTTCCAGCCCTTCTTGCGGTTGCGGGGCCCGCGGGGGCGGCGGCGGGAGGCGGCGGAGGGGCCGCTCCGAGCCCCGGGGCCGAAGGGGAGGAAGGACTCGGCCGCCGCCATTTCGTGAGGGCAGAGCGCGAAAGGAAGGAAGAAGCCGGAAGTGGCCCTGAGGCGACTTCCGGCCGCCATGGCCGGAAAAAGGGCGGGAACACGCGGGGCGCCGCCATTTTGGGGAGGGCGTTGTCCGAATGTGCCACAAATCTGGCTCCGAAATGAGTTAAAACGCGCCCGGAGGGGCCCAAACGCTGTAAATTTATCTCAAATATCAAAATGAGCAAAAATAGCTCCCCAGATGTGCACAAAACGCCCCCACATGTGCTAGACCGCCACGGAGGGAACGCCACAGGGGGCCGCCATTTTGAGGAGGGACCGACGCGTCGCCATCTTGGGGAGGGCGGTGTCCGAATGTGCCACAAAAAGCGCAGCTAAAATGAGTTAAAAACGCCGCGAACGATCCTAAACCTCCCAAAAATGATCCCAAAGTCCCAAAGTGGCCCCAACCCCCCCCCCCCAGCTTCGGTCAAACACCACGTGGGGGAAGGAAAGGCCTCGCCACCATCTTGAGGAGGTCGGGAAATGTCGATGCCTCTCCGCCATCTTGGGGAGGTCATTGTCCGTCTCCGGCATTGTGGAGATGTGCCCTAAAACCCCCCAAAAAGTCCCCTAAAACCCCCCAAAAAGTCCCCTAAAACCCCCAAAATGCGCCCTAAACTCCCCCAAAATGCGCCCTAAACCCTCCCCAAAAATGTGCCCTAAAACCCCCAAACTGCACCCTAAAACCCCCCAAAAATGCACCCTAAAACCTCTCAAAAACGCGCCCTGAAACCTCCCAAAATATGCCCTAAAACCCCCAAAAAATGAGCCCTAAACCCCACAAAATGCACCCTAAAACCCCCAAATGTGCCCTAAAACCCCTCCAAATGTGCCCTAAAACCCCCCAAAATCACGACCCCCTCCTCAGTCTCACTGTGC
>NW_020919629.1:0-1340 GCF_003984885.1 Neopelma chrysocephalum | reverse complement strand
GGGGGGGCACTGGGAGGGACTGGGATATACTGGGAGGGGACTGGGGGGCACTGGGATATACTGGGGGGGCACTGGGAGGGACTGGCGAGGGGCTGGGGGGGGACTGGCGGACACTGGGAGGGACTGGGTTATACTGGGAGGGACTGGGGTGAGACTGGGGGGCACTGGGAGGGACTGGGGTACACTGGGAGGGGGTCAGGCTGCAACTGGGATGTACTGGTTTATACTGGCGGGGCATCTGGGGGCACAACGGGGTGTTGGGGGGCACCGGGAGGGCTCGACAGGGGACTGGGATGGACTGGGATGGACTGGGATGGACTGGGATGGACTGGGAGGGCATTGGGGGAACACGTGGATGTACTGGGATAAACTGGGACGGGTCGGGGGGGCACTGGGACAAATTGGGAGGGGATTGGGATAAACTGGGATGTACTGGGAGGTACTGGGATGTACTGGGAGGTACTGGGGGGAAACCCGGACGTACTGGGATAAACTGGGACGGATCTCGGGGACACTGGGACAAACTGGGATGGGATTGGGATAAACTGGGATGTACTGGGAGATACTGGGGGAACACCAGGATGTACTGGGATGAACTGGGAAAGGCCTGGGGGGCACTGGGATGTACTGGGAGGTACTTGGGGAAGATCCGGATGTACTGGGATAAACTGGGATGGGTCTGGGGGGCACTGGGATAAACTGGGAGGGGATTGGGATAAACTGGGATGTACTGGGGAAACACCAGGATGTACTGGGATAAACTGGGACAGGTCTGAGGGGCACTGGGAGAAACTGGGAGGGCACTGGGATGTACTGGGAGAAGACCTGGATGTACTGGGATAAACTGGGACAGGTCTGGGGGGCACTGGGATGTACTGGGAGGTACTTGGGGAAGATCCGGACGTACTGGGATAAACTGGGAGGGGTCTGGGATAAACTGGGATGTACCGGGAGGTACTGGGAGGTACTGGGATAAACTGGGATGGGTCTGGGGGGCACTGGGATAAACGGGGAGGGGATTGGGATAAACTGGGATGTACTGGGATGTACTGGGGGGGGTTACTGGTCCGAACTGGTCTGAACTGGGAGAACCCCCCCCCTTCAGGTCCCGGATGCGACGTTGGGGCTGCAGGGGCTGAACCTGCAGGTGCGCCCCTCCCCCACCCCGCCCCCCCACCCCGCCCCTCCCCCACCCCACCCTTTGAAGCCCCTCCCCCACCCAACCCCACCCCGCCCCTCCCCCACCCAACCGGTCCGACCAGAACCGCCCCTCCCCCACCCCGGGGGACCCCTCCCCCACCCCGGGGTGTGTTTTCGGGGGGAGGGGGAGGAGGGGGGGG
>NW_020919628.1:0-1281 GCF_003984885.1 Neopelma chrysocephalum | reverse complement strand
ACCTGACCCCCCCTAAATCGATCGGACCCCCCTCAGATCAACCTGACCCCCCCAGATCTATGCGATCCCCCCAAATCAAGTTGACCACCCCCAAATCGATCAGAGCCCCCCAAATTGATCAGACCCCCCTGGGATGGACCTGACGCCGCCCCCCAGATTGATCCAACCCCCCCCAGATCCACCTGACCCCCCTCAAATCGATGGGACCCCCCTGGGGTGGACCCGACCTCCTCCCGGATTGACCCAACCCCCCCAGATGGACTCAGAGACCCCCCGAGGGCCACAGGAGACCCCAAACCCCCCAACCAGGGGCCCTGGTCACCGTGGGGGGACCCCAATGAGGCAGAGGGACCCCAGTTCCCACTGGGGAAACCCTAATTCCCGTGGGGTGACCCCAATTCCCACTGGAGGACCCTCAATGCCCCCGGGGTGCCCCCCATTCCCAGGAGGTGACCCCAATGCCCCCGGGGTGACCCCACTCCCCCCAGGGTGCCCCCCATTCCCAGGAGGTGACCCCATTCCACCTGGGGTGCCCCCATTCCCATTCCCATTCCCATCCCCATTCCCATCCCCATCCCCATTCCCATCCCCATCCCCATTCCCATTCCCATCCCATCCCATCCATCCCATCCCACCCCATTCCCACCTGCAGGTTTGCATCAGGGCCTGGACGCTCTGGAAAAATCCGACCTCGCGCTTGGCCTTCAGGTACTCCAGCATTTTCTGGGGGGTCAGGGGGGGTCAGGGGGTACCTGAGGTACTCCAGCATTTTCTGGGGGGTCAGGGGGACCAAGGGGACACGGGTGCCCCCCTGAGGGGACAAAGGGACACCCCGAGGGGTCGGAGGTGCCCCCCCCTCACCTGCTGCACGTCGGCGTTGCCCCCGTTGAGGATGGAGATGCCCAACTTGAGGGTGGAGGAGACCATGGCCCCCCGCTCGCCTGGGGGGGGACACGTGTGTGACATGCGTGTGACTTGTGTGTGTGTGTGTAACATGTGTGTGTGTGTCACAGCCCCCCATGGCCCCGCTGCTTGCCTGGGGGGGACATGTGTGTCACCCGAGGGGTCTTGTGCCATGGGAACCCTCAGGGGTCTCCCCAGGGATCTCTCGGGGGTCTCTCTCACACAGGGGGGTCTCTCAGGGGTCTCTCACACAGGGGGTCTCTCGAGGGTCTCTCAGGAGTCTTTCTCAGGGGTCTCTCTCCCCGGGGGTCTCTCTCTCAGGGGTCTCTCTCTCACACAGGGGGGTCTCTCAGGGGTCTCTCTCCCTGGGGGTCTCTC
>NW_020919627.1:0-1623 GCF_003984885.1 Neopelma chrysocephalum | reverse complement strand
GTCCCGGTGTGTGACACGTTCCCTGTCCCGGTGTGTGACACGTTCCCCGTGTCCCCGCAGCGTTCACGAGCCGGCTCAGCGGGAACCGGGGGGTTCAGTACACGCGGCTGGCAGTGCAGCGCGGGGGCACCTTCCACATGGGGGGGACCGGCACCCACAGCAGGTGAGCACGGGGGCTTGGGGGGATGTTTGGGGGTCGCTTTGGGGGTTGGTTTGTGGGTCTCTTTGGGGTCGGGTTGGGGGTCTGTCTGGGTGGTTCTGGGCTGTAACCCCCCAGGCTGGTGGGCAGCAGCGTGGACAGGGCAGTGTGGGGTTAGTTTGGGGGCAGTTTTGGGAGCAGTTATGGGGTGTTAACTTCATGCCCCCCAGGCCGGTGGACACCAGCATGGACAGGGCAGTTTATGGTTAGTTTGGAGGGCGGTTTGGGAGCAGTTTTGGGGTGTTAAATCTCCCTCCCTGCAGGCCAGCAGGCAGCAGTGTGGACAGGGCTGTCTGGAGTCAGTTTGGTGGCAGTTTTGGGGTCAGTTTGGGGACTGTTTCAGGGCGTCACCCTCACAGCCCCCAGGCTGGCGGGCAGGGCGGTTTGTGGGTGCGTTTGGAGGCCGTTTTGGGGTGTTAACCTGGTGCTCCCCAGGCCGGCAGGCAGCAGCGTGGACAGAGCAATGTGGGGTTAGTTTGGGGTCAGTTTGGAGGGTGGTTTGGGAGCAGTTTTGGGGTGTTAACCTGGTGCTCCCCAGGCTGGCGGGCAGCAGCGTGGACAGGGCAGTGTGGGGTTAGTTCAGGGTCAGTTTGGGGGCAGTTCAGTGGCAGTTTTGGGGTGTTAACCTCGTGCCCCCCAGGCCGGTGGGCACCAGTGTGGACAGGGCAATGTGGGGTCAGTTTGGAGGGTGGTTTGGGAGCAGTTTTGGGGTGTTAAATCTCCATCTCCCCCAGGCTGATGGGCAGCAGCGTGGACAGGGCAATGTGGGGTTAGTTCGGGGTCAGTTTGGAGGGCGGTTTTGGAGCAGTTTTGGGGTGTTAACCTGGTGCTCCCCAGGCCGGCGGGCAGCAGCGTGGACAGCCTGCTGCGGCTGCGCGGGCGGCTGCTGCTGGACCACGAGGCCCTGTCGTGCCTCCTGGTGCTGCTCTTCGTGGACGAGCCCAAGCTGAACACGAGCCGCCTGCACCGGGTGCTGCGCAACCTGTGCTACCACGCGCCCACGCGGGGCTGGGTGGTGCGCAGCCTCCTGTCCATCCTGCAGCGCAGCAGCGAGAGCGAGCTGTGCCTCGAGACCCCCCGCGCTCCCCCCGGGCCGGGCCCCGGCGCCGAGGAGCGGCCGCGCGGCCGCGGAGCCCGCGGAGCCCCCGGCACGGCCGCGGAGCCGCGCGGGCTGGACCTGCTGCACCGCGTGGAGTCGCGCAGCTCCGGGCAGCTCTCCTGGCTCTCCGTGTCCATGGACGCGGCCCTGGGCTGCCGCACCAACATCTTCCAGATCCAGAGGGTGCCGGGCCGCAAGCACACGGAGAAACACGCGGCGGCCGCCGGCTCCGCCGTCCACATCCACCCCCAGGCCGCCCCCGTCGTGTGCCGGCACGTCCTCGACACCCTCATCCAGCTGGCCAAGGTGAGGGGGCTCGGGGGGC
>NW_020919626.1:0-1087 GCF_003984885.1 Neopelma chrysocephalum | reverse complement strand
CCCCCCCTTGCCGGGCACAGGGAGCTGCGGGCGCTGGTCATCGAGATGGTCCTGGCCACAGACATGTCCTGCCACTTCCAGCAGGTCAAGGCCATGAAGACGTCGCTGCAGCAGCTGGAGAGGTGGGGGGGTGGGCTGGGGGCACTGGTTTGAACTGGGGGGAGTCACTGGTTTGAACTGGGGGTGTCCCTGTGT
Organism: Neopelma chrysocephalum; assembly: GCF_003984885.1. Lineage (NCBI taxonomy): Eukaryota > Metazoa > Chordata > Aves > Passeriformes > Pipridae > Neopelma > Neopelma chrysocephalum. The sequence goes on along the minus strand of NW_020919626.1, from coordinate 892 downwards.
GGGCGGCGGGGTGGCTTTGGGGACCAGCTGACCTTGTCCCCTGGGGTGACTTTGGGGACAAACCGAGCCTGTGCCGCAGGGTGGCTTTGGGGATACCCGGGGTGGCTTTGGGGACAAACTGAGCCCGTCCCCCGGGGTGGCTTTGGGGACAAACTGATCCTGTCCCCTGGGGTGGCTTTAGAGACAAACTGATCCCATCCCCCAGGGTGACTTTGGGGACAAACTGATCCTTTCCCCCGGGGTGGCTTTGGGGACAAACTGATCCTGTCCCCCTGGGGTGGCTTTGGGGACAAACCAAGCCCATCCCCCGGGGTGGCTTTGGGGACAAGCTCATCCTGTCCCCCGGGGGTGGCTTTGGGGACAAACCAAGACCATCCCCCGGGGGTGGCTTTGGGGACAAACTGATCCCGTCCTGGGGTGGCTTTGGGGACAAACTGAGCCCGTCCCCCGGGGTGGCTTTGGGGACACCTGGGGTGGCTTTGGGGACAAACCGAGCCCATCCCCCGGGCCAGGCCGGACAAGTCGAAGGTGCTGTCGCTGCTCCTGCACGCGGCCGACATCAGCCACCCCACCAAGGCCTGGGCCGTGCACGGCCGCTGGACCAAGGCCCTCATGGAGGAGTTCTTCCGACAGGTAGGGCCGGGGACAAGGGGGGGGACACGGGAACCACCCCCCGGGGGACATCGACTCCCCCCCGGGGACACCGACCCCTCCCTGGGGACATGGGCACGCACCCCTGGGGACCCCCCCCCTGGGGACACGGGAACCCCCCTCAGGGACACCGACCCCCCCTTGGGGACACCGACCCCTCCCTGGGGACACTGACCCCCCCCGGGGACACAGGGCCCCCCCTGGGGACACCGACACCCCCCCCTTGCCTTGCAGGGGGACA
>NW_020919625.1:0-982 GCF_003984885.1 Neopelma chrysocephalum | reverse complement strand
TCCTTCTCGTAACATTCCAGAAGCTTCCGCAGCTCCTCCACCACCTGCGGGGCCGCGGGGATCCAGTGGGATCCAACGGGATCCGACGGGATCCGTCAGGATCCAACGGGACCCCCCGGGGACCCCCCCGGGACCCCTCCCCACCTTCTCGATCTCCGGCACCGTGCGGGAGCAGTAAATGAGCTTGGACACGTCCAGAGGGTGAGCCTGGGGGGGACAAGGGTGGGATGGGATCCACCGGGATCTCTGGGATCCACCGGGATCCACCAGGGTCTGCCTGGATCCACCAGGACGTCTGGGATCCACTGGGACCCACCAGGACATCTGGGACCCACTGGGATCTGCCAGGACCTGCTGAGACACCTCTTGGATGTCTGGGATCCACTGGGATCCTACAGGATCCCTCAGAACCCACCAGGATCCCTCGGGATCCACTCGGAGCCACCCGGACCCGCCGGGATTCTCCACGTCCCCCTGGTATCCTCTGGGATCCATTGGGATTCTCCAGGATCCTCTGGGACCCACTGGGATTCTCCAGGTTACTCCTGGGATCCTCTGGGAACACCAAAGACCCCCCTGGATCCCTCAGAACCCCCCGGGATCCCCTGGGACCCACTGGGATTCTCCAGGTTCCCCCCGGGATCCTCTGGGAACACCCAGGACCCCCCTGGATCCACTGGGACCCACCAGCATCCAGCAGGACCTGCCAGGATCCACTGGGATCCACCAAGATCCCTCAGAATCCCCTGGGATCCCCTGGGATTCTCCAGGTCCTCCTGGGATCCTCTGGGAACACCCAGGACCCCCCCAATCCCTCAGAACCCCCCGAGATCCCTCAGATCCCCCCAGGATCCCCCAGGATCCCCCCGGATCCCCCCAGATCCCTGTCTCACCCTCTGGTAGGCGACGATGAGGGAGAGCAGCGACACCGTCTTGCCGGTCCCCGACGGCATCTCCAGCACCCCGTGACCCTTGGGGGGGG
>NW_020919624.1:0-816 GCF_003984885.1 Neopelma chrysocephalum | reverse complement strand
CGACCCCATAAACCATCACACACCCCAAACCCACCCCAAACCCACCCTGACGTGTCCCACGTGCTGCAGCAGCAGCTGCTGCCCATCCAGGCCAGGTGAGACCCCAAAAACCCCCCAAAAACCCCCCAAACTCTGCCACAATCCCCCCAAACTGCCCCATTTTGACCCCAAATGACACAATAATGACCCCAAACCCCTTGATAACAACCCCAAACGACCCCAAATGTTGTGGGTGCCCCCCCAGGCTGGGCACCATCGTGGAGATGGAGCTGGGCATGGACCCCCAAACCCCCAAACTGCCCCATATTGACCCCAAATCCATCAATAATGACCCGAAATGACTCAATAATGACGATAAATGACCCAATAACGACCCCAAATCCCCCTTTAACGACCCCAAATGTTGTGGGTGCCCCCCCAGGCTGGGCACGATCGCGGAGGTGGAGCTGGGCATGGACCCCCAACTCCCAAACTCACCAATAATGACCCCAAATCCATCAATAATGACCCGAAATGACTCAATAATGACGATAAATGACCCAGTAACGACCCCAAATGACCCCAAATTTTGGGGGTGCCCCCCCAGGCTGGGCACCATCGCGGAGGTGGAGCTGGGCATGGACCCCCAACCCCCCAAACCCACCAATAGTGACCCCAAACTGCCCCATATTGACCCCAAATTGTCCCGAACCAGCCGATAACGGCCCCAAATGACCTGATAATGACCCCAAACGACTCCAAATCCCCCTGTAACGACCCCAAATGTTGTGGGTGCCCCCCCAGGCTGGGCACCATCGCGGAGGTGGACCTGGGCAT
>NW_020919623.1:0-845 GCF_003984885.1 Neopelma chrysocephalum | reverse complement strand
GGGGGGCGTCTGGGGGGACAGGCACCAGTATAAACCAGTATGAACCAATATAGATCAATACAGACCAATACGGACCAGTATGGACCAACATAGGTCAATACAGACCAGTATGGACCAACATAGATCAATACAGACCAGTATGGACCAACACAGATCAATACAGACCAGTACGGACCAGTATAGACCAACATGGATCAATTTAGACCAGTATGGACCAGTACGGACCAACACAGATCAATATAGACCAGTATAGACCAACATAGATCAATACAGACCAGTACGGACCAGTATAGACCAACATGGATCAATTCAGACCAGTACGGACCAGTACGGACCAACATAGATCAATACAGACCAATATGGACCAACAGAGATCAATACGGACCAGTACGAACCAGTATGGACCAACATGGATCAACAGAGACCAGTATCGACCAGTACGGACCAGTATGAACCAACATGGATCAATACGGACCAGTATCGACCAGTACGGACCAGTATGGACCAACATGGATCAACAGAGACCAGTATTGACCAGTACGGACCAGTATGAACCAACATGGATCAATACAGACCAGTATGAACCAGTGTGGATCAATACAGACCAGTATGGATCAATACAGACTAGTATAGACCAGTACAGGGGAGGGGCTAAGGGTGATTGACAGGTTCAGTGGGCGGGGCTAAGAGTGATTTACAGGTATAGTAGGGCGGAGCTAAAGGTGACTCACAGGGTGATGGGTGGGGTCAAAGGTGATCGACAGGTTCAGTGGGTGGGGCTAAGGGCGACTGACAAGTTTAGTGGGTGGGGCTAAGGGTGATTGACAGGGTTGTGGGCGGGGCCA
>NW_020919622.1:0-875 GCF_003984885.1 Neopelma chrysocephalum | reverse complement strand
GGAACACAGGGTCAGGGGGACACAGGGACAGGGGGACACAGGGACACAGGGACAGGGGGACACAGGGACAGGGGGATGGGGGGGACATGGGGACAGGGGAACACAGGGACAGGGGGACACAGAGACAGGGGGACAGGGGGACATGGGGACATGGCGATAGAGGGACAGGGGGACAAGGGGGACACGGGTACAGGGGAACACGAGGACATGGGGACATGGGGACAGGGGGACACGGGGACAGGGGGACACAGGGACAGGGGGACACGGGGACACAGGGACAGGGGGACATGGGCACAGGGTCCCCCCTCACCTGAAGGCCTCGATGAGCCGCTCGACCTTCTGCGCCTCCCCCTGCACCCGGATGTGGGACTGGAACTTCCTCAGGGCCTCGTCCAGCTCCATCCCCGAGAAATCCATCTCGTCCACCACGCAGCTGCACCGGGGAGACCCCGCGCCAGGGGATGGTCCCGGGGACCCCCCGGACCCCCCGTGTGACCCCCTCCCACCCCGGGGTGTCCCCCCCGTACTCGAGGACGTCGCGGTTGAACTGTTTCTGCCGGTTGCCCAGGAACTCCCCGATCATCTGCCGGCTCAGCCCCTTGCGCTCCAGGATGAAGTGGGCGACGCCCACGGGGGTGTCGGACAGGAACCCCCTCTCGATCAGGTACTGGATCCCCTTCTCCGGCTTCCTGGGGCGGGCAGAGGGGGTGCGGGGTCACCCCCGTGGCCTCGGGGCGCCCCGGCAGGAGGGGGACCCAGAACGTGCCCCGTGCCCAGCTTTGGGGCTACCTGGTCATCTATGGGGCCACCTGGTCATCTATGGGGCCGCCTGGTCATCTATGGGGTCATCTGGTCATCTATGGGGCCACCTGGTC
>NW_020919621.1:0-1441 GCF_003984885.1 Neopelma chrysocephalum | reverse complement strand
CCGTGGGATTCATGGGATTCATCCCGGGGAGAAACCGCCCCCCCCCCTCCCTCCCTCCTTCCCTCCCTCCCCCCGCGCGGAGGATCCACGGGGAGAAGGTCGGGGTTGGATCCGGCCCTTCCAAACACTCCCGAGGGAACGGGGGGGATCCAGGATTTCCAGGGGGGGATCCAGCCCTTCCAGGGGGGATCCAGCCTTTCCATGGGGAGCAGGAAGGGATCCAGCCCCTCCAGGGGGGGATCCAGTCTTTCCATGGGGGGGAACCAGGATTTCCATGAGGAGCAGGGGGGGATCCAGCCCTTCCAGGGTGGGATCCAGCCCTTCCATAGGGAGCAGGATGGGATCCAGCCTTTCCATAGGGAAAAGGGGGGATCCAGCCCCTCCAGGGTGGGATCCAGCCTTTCCATAGGGAAAAGGGGGGATCCAGCCCCTCCAGGGTGGGATCCAGCCTTTCCATAGGGAGCAGGGTGGGATCCAGCCCTTCCATGGGGAGCAGGGGGGATCCAGCCCTTCCAGGATGGGATCCAGCCTTTCCATGGGGAGCAGGGGGGGATCCAGCCCCTCCAGGGGGGGAATCCAGCCTTTCCAGGGGGAGCAGGATGGGATCCAGCCTTTCCATAGGGAACAGGGGGGGATCCAACCTTTCCATGGGGAGCAGGATGGGATCCAGCCCTTCCAGGGTGGGATCCAGCCTTTCCATGGGGAACGGGGGGGATCCAGCCCTTCCATGGAGAACAGGGTGGGATCCAGCCTTTCCATGGGGAAAAGGGGGGATCCAGCCCCTCCAGGGTGGGATCCAGCCTTTCCATGGGGAGCAGGGAGGGATCCAGCCCTTCCAGGGGGGGAATCCAGCCTTTCCAGGGGGAGCAGGATGGGATCTGGCCTTTCCATAGGGAACAGGGGGGGATCCAGCCTTTCCATAGGGAGCAGGGTGGGATCCAGCCCCTCCATAAGGAACAGGGTAGGATCAAACCCCTCCATAAGGGACAGAGTGGGATCCAGCCCCTCCAAAGGGAGCAGGGTGGGATCAAACCCCTCCAAACCTCACTCAGGAGGAACAGGGTGGGATCCAGCCCCTCCAAAGGGAACAGGGTGGGATCAAACCCCCCCATAAGGAACAGGGTGGGATCCGACCCCTCCAAGGGTAACCAGGTGGGATCCAGCCCCTCCCCAAGCCCTTTCCAAAGGGAGCTGGATGGGATCCAGGCCCTCCATAAGGAACAGGATGGGATCCGAGCCCTCCATAGGGAGCAGGATGAGATCCAACCCCCCCATAAGGAACAGGGTGGGATCAAACCCCTCGAAAGGGAGCAGGATGGGATCCAGCCCTTCCATAAGGAACAGGGTGGGATGTGACCCCTGCCGAGGGAACAGGGTGGGATCCAGCCCTTCCAAAGGCAGCAGGATGGGATCCAGCACCTCCAAACCTCACTCCAGAGGG
>NW_020919620.1:0-787 GCF_003984885.1 Neopelma chrysocephalum | reverse complement strand
CGCCGCCGCCGCCGGCACGGCCCAGCTCCGCCAGCTTCTCTCCCCCTGCGGGGCCCGCGGCGGGATTCCCCCCCCTTTACCCCCGCCCGGCGCGGCCTGGAGGGTTCCGGGGGGGTTTCCCCGGGGAGGGGGGTGGGAAGTCCCGGCCCCTCACCGGGGGTCCCGGCCCTCGCCCGCCGCCGCCGCCGCCGCCGCCGCCGCCGCCATCGCTCCCGCTCGCGCCGCCGCCCGCCCGCCGCTTCCGGTCCCGACGGCCACTTCCGGCCCGCCGCCAGGGGGCGCGAGAGAGAAGGGGGCGGGGTTCGCCGGCGGGGGGGCGGGGCTTGAGGCTCGTAGGAATGTATGGAGGGGGCGGGGTTAGAAGCGGTTTATGTAAATTGAGGGGCGGGGTTTGACTTTGAAGGAGGCGTGGTCTTGGCTGGGGAATGGTAATAGGAAGAGCGTGGAGGAGGCGTGGCCCGGGTGGTCGTATGTAAATTGAGGGGCGGGGTTTGCCTCGAAGGAGGCGTGGTCTTTACTGGGGAATAGTAATGAGGAGAGCGTGGAGGGGGCGTGGCCCGGATTGTCGTATGCAAATTGAGGGGCGGGGTTTGTCCTATCGGATACTGATAGAACAGCGATCAAGGAGGTGGTTTATGCAAATTGAGGGGCGTGGTTTCCGCCGAAGGGGCGTGGTCTTCGCTTTTGGATAGTCATAGGGAAGACCGTGGAGGGGGCGTGGAAAGAACGGTGTATGTAAATTAAGGGGCGGGGTTTGCCCCTCCGGAGGGGCGTGGTCTCCACTATT
>NW_020919619.1:1542-2140 GCF_003984885.1 Neopelma chrysocephalum | reverse complement strand
CAGTCCCGGTCCCACCCCGTCCCTATCCTGTCCCTGTCCCTGTCCCAGCCCTGTCCCTGTCCCTGTCCCTGTCCCCATCCCCTCCCCACGTACGATGTCGGGTATGGTCCCGAGTTTCTTGGCCAGCTCCTCCTGTCCCTGTCCCACCCCTGTCCCAGCCCTGTCCCTGTCCCCTCCCCATGTACGATGTCCGGGGTGATCCCGATTTTCTTGCCCAGCTCCCTCTGTCCCTGTCCCACTCCTGTCCCTGTCCCCTCCCCACGTACGATGTCCGGGGTGGTCCCGATTTTCTTGGCCAGCTTCCCCATCCCACACCAGTCCCTGTCCCACCCCGTCCCTATCCTGTCCCTGTCCCTGTCCCACCCCTGTCCCTGTCCCTGTCTCCTCCCCACGTACAATGTCCGGTGTTGTCCCGATTTTCTTGGCCACCTCCCCCTGTCCCCATCCTGTCCCCATCCCTGTCCCCTCCCCACGCACGATGTCGGGTATGGTCCCAATTTTCTTGGCCAGCCCCCACCACAGCCCCAGTCCCTATCTCACCCCCATCCCTGTCCCCTTCCCACGTCCGATATCCGGTGTTGTCCCGATTTTCTTGGCC
>NW_020919619.1:239-1532 GCF_003984885.1 Neopelma chrysocephalum | reverse complement strand
CCCCCCTCTCCATGGCGCTCAGGTACAGGAACCTGCCCAGTAACTCCCCGTCCAGGACGTTCCTGACGGCGTTTTGGAGCAGCCGCCGCTCGGCCTGAAGGAGCCTGGGCAGGGGCAGGGACAGGTGAGGGACAGGTGAGGGACAGGTGTGGGGGCTGTGGGATAGGTGAGGGGGCTATAGGACAGGTGAGGGGCCTATGGGATAGGTGAGGACAGGTGAGGGGGCTATGGGACAGGTGTGGGGGCTGTGGGACAGGTGAGGGGGCTGTGGGACAGGTGTGGGGGCTATAGGACAGGGGAGGGGGCTATGGGACAGGTGAGGGGGTTGTGGGACAGGTGTGGGGGCTGTGGGACAGGTGAGGGGGCTGTGAGACAGATGAGGGGGCTTTGGGACAGGTGTGGGGGCTTTGGGACAGGTGTGGGGGCTGTGGGACAGGTGAGGGGGCTGTGGGACAGGTGTGGGGGCTATTGGACAGGTGAGGGGGCTATTGGACAGGTGAGGGGGCTATTGGACAGGTGTGGGGGCTGTGGGACAGGTGGGACAGGTGTAGGGGCTGTGGGACAGGTGAGGGGGCTATAAGACAGATGTGGGGGCTATAAGACAGGTGCGAGGGCTGTGGGACAGGTGAGGGGGCTGTGGGACTGGTGGGACAGGTGTGGACAGGTGAGAGGGCTATAGGACAGGTGAGGGGGCTGTGGGACAGGTGAGGACAGGTGAGGGGGCTATGGGACAGGTGAGGGCAGGTGACGACAGGTGAGGGGGCTATAGGACAGGTGTGGGACAGGTGAGGGATCTATAGGACAGGTGAGTTACCTGAATGCCCTGGGATTCAGCCCGGCCAGGTGGGGCAGGGCGGAGCTCAGGGCAGGGCTGGGGGCTGTGGGACAGGTGAGGACAGGTGTGGGGGCTGTGGGACAGGTGAGGGGGCTGTGGAACAGGTGGGACAGGTGAGGGGTCTATAGGACAGGTGAGGTGGCTGTGGGACAGGTGTGGGGGCTGTGGGACAGGTGTGGGGACTGTGGACAGGTGAGGGGTCTATGGGAAAGGTGAGGGGGCTGTGGGACAGGTGTGGGGTCGTGGGACAGGTGAGGGGGCTGTGGGACAGGTGTTGGGGCTATAGAACAGGTGAGGGGTCTATGGGACAGGTGAGGGGCAGGGACAGGTGAGGGACAGGGACAGGTGAAGGACAGGTGAGGGACAGGTGAGGTGGCTGTGGGACAGGTGTTGGGGCTGTGGGACAGGTGTGGGGGCTGTGGGACAGGTGTTGGGGCTATAGAACAGGTGAGGGGTCT
>NW_020919619.1:0-139 GCF_003984885.1 Neopelma chrysocephalum | reverse complement strand
GGGGACAGGATGGGGACAGGGGGAGGTGGCCAAGAAAATCGGGACAACACCGGACATTGTACGTGGGGAGGAGACAGGGACAGGGACAGGGGTGGGACAGGGACAGGGACAGGATAGGGACGGGGTGGGACCGGGACTG
>NW_020919618.1:0-925 GCF_003984885.1 Neopelma chrysocephalum | reverse complement strand
CCCCCCCCCCAAGTGCCTCGGCTGCCCCCGGGTCGGTTTGGCTTCTCCCGGTGCCCACATCCCCCAAAACTTAGGGATTGGGGCGGCTCTGAACAGGGTAAAGGATGGTGGGGAGGCTGCACGTCAATAAAGGGATTTTTTACGCTATTGGGGAGAAACTTTGGGAGCATTTGGAGGTGTTTGGCCCCCACTCTGTGTTTCTCTTGCCCTTTAGAAGTGCGGGGGCAGCTGGGTCTGCTCGGCCCCAGGCAGAGGGAGCTCCATCCTCCTCCTGCTCCTCTGCCATAGTTGCGGGTTCCAGCAGAACTCCTCGCAGAAGGATGGGGTGCCTGCTGTCCTGAGCACCTCTGGGAGGGAGGGGTGAGAGGGATGGGGTGGGAAGAAGTCCTGTTGGGAACCTGGGGGACCTTTCCTGCAGCCAGAATCAGTTCATCCAAAGGAAACGACGTGCTGTCCCCTGCTTTCCACCTTCTCCCCAGCAGCTCGCTGCTGTATTTTATGAGTTTGTTCAATTTTCACATCCAAAATACCCTGTTGAGACAGCAGGCAACCCATAATACTTTGCTGCACACTCTTCTGCTGGGATGTGCTGGGAAAAGGAATGGAATATTCACAGAAATACGAGCTTAGGGGATGCCCGTTGCTGTAAACACCACCATGCTTTGCCTTGGATGAAGCCTGTGTGTGTTTTCCCTGCTGGAAGCGTGCACAGGTGGCAGCAGAGCTCTGGGAGAAGGGCTTCCCTAAAAACAGCAGTGTTCTGGCTCCAGGTGAGCCTGCTGGAGTTTTCCTCTTGCCTTCTTCCTCTTCCTCGCAGGTTTGTACAAAAAGTCTGGAAAACTGGTGTTCCTGGGGTTGGATAACGCAGGGAAAACCACTCTGCTGCACATGCTCAAAGATGACAGGCTGGGTCAGCACGTCCCCA
>NW_020919617.1:0-1302 GCF_003984885.1 Neopelma chrysocephalum | reverse complement strand
TGGGGGAAAAATGGTGAGATTTTTTTGGGGAAAAATGGGTGGGTTTGGGGAAAAATTAGAGGGTTTTTGAGGAAAAAAATGTGGTTTCTTGGGGGAAAAAAGTGAGATTTTTTGGGGAAAAATGGGTGGTTTTGGAGAAAAACTGGGAGAGTTCTTTGGAAAAAATCATGGGGGTTTTGGGAAAAAGGGTTTTTTGGGGAAAAAAATTGTGGTTGGTTGGAAAAAAATGTAAGTTTTGGGGGAGAAAAGGTGATTTTTTTGGGGAAAAACACTGGGATTTTTGGAAATACAGGGTTTTGGGGGGAAAAATGGGAGATTTGGGGAAAAAAAGGTGTTTTCTTGGGAGGAAAAAAGTGATTTTTTTTCAAAAGTATGGGGATTTTTTGGAGGAAAAATGGAAATACGGATTTTTGGGGGGAGAAAAAATGGGAAATTCGGGCAAAAAAGGCGTTTTCTCAGGAGAAAAAAAAGTGACTTTTTTTGTTAAGCAATGGGTTTGGGGAAAAATGGGAGATTTGAGAAAAAAAGGTGTTTTCTTGGGAGAAAAAAAGCGATTTTTTTTTGAAAGTAAGGGTTTTTTTGGGAAAAAACAGGAGAGTTGGGGAAAAATAGGGGGATTTTTGGAAATATGTTTTTTTTGGGGGGAAATGGGAAATTTTGGCAAAAAAAAGGTGTTCTATTGGGATGAAAAAGTGACTTTTTTTTGAAAGTAATGGGTTTTGGGGGAAAACTGGGAGATTTGGGGGAAAAACGGGGGGATTTTTGGAAATACGTTTTTTTGGGGGGGGGAATGGAGATTTGGGGAAAAAAGGTGTTTTCTTGGGAGAAAAACAGTGATTTTTTTTGGAAAGTAAGGGGGTTTGGGAGCAAAACTGGGAAATTTGGGCAAAAAAGGCATTTTCTTGGGAAAAAAAAGTGACTTCTTTTCGAAAGTAACGGGGTTTTCTGGGGGGAAAAATTAGGAGTTTCGGGGAAAAATGGGATTTCTGGAAGTATGGTTTTTTGGGGGGAGAAAATGGGAAATCTGGGCAAAACCAGTTGGATTTTTATGGTTTTTCGGGGGGGGGAATGGGAGATTTGGGCAAAAAAGGTGTTTTCTTGGGAAAAAAAGTGATTTTTTTGGAAAGTAACAGGGGTTTTTGGGGAAAAAATAGGAGATTTGGACAAAAAACAGTGAGATTTTTATGGGTTTTTGGGGGGCAAAAAAAAAAATTTGGGCAAAAGAAGTGTTTTCTTGGGAGAAAAAAAGTGATTTTTTTTGGAAAGTAATGGGGATTTTTTGGGGAAACAATAGGAGATTTG
>NW_020919616.1:0-346 GCF_003984885.1 Neopelma chrysocephalum | reverse complement strand
AATGATTTATGTGGACACTGGAGACGGAAAAGGGTAAGGGAGATGCTCCCATTGAATCCCACTGGAGTTCTGAGAGGTCCCCCTTGCTTTCTGAACTGCTGAGAGATCCTAGGTGTGGCTGATTCCAATCCTAATCCAATACTTGCTCAGTGCTTTCTGTCTAACGGATTTGGCTTAATCATTGACTAATTTAACATCCTAAAGTGCTTTAGGATGCTTTGCCAGAATTATAATAGAGACTTAACTCTGAGCTGGCAGCAGTCCTACTCCACTTGCTATAGGGAGTTTACAGCCATTCCCACATGTGCTCAGAGGGAGATGTTGGCAGAGCCAAGGAGGACCTTAG
>NW_020919615.1:0-347 GCF_003984885.1 Neopelma chrysocephalum | reverse complement strand
TGCTTTAGGAGCCTCAGTCCCCAACATAACAGCAACTGATAAAGGTCAAGTGCCCTCGGGATTGTGGAGAAGCAGCTCTTTGGGGCACACAAATCACACCTTAAATGCCCCAGCAGAGTGACCAACTGCGTTTCATAGGTTTGTAAGATGGTTTTTACCCAGGCTGGGAGCGGGGGAATTAGAGAAAACAATAGTAAACATTTCTGCTTCCATAGGATCCATAGAAAGTCATGCAAGAGATGCCATTCCTGCCTTCCAGGAAGAAGTGAATGGCTTGTCACAGGTTGTTTTACAAAACTGAATGGCCTAGACCTTCTTTCAGCTTCCCAAGGAGGAGTGTGCACTGT
>NW_020919614.1:0-902 GCF_003984885.1 Neopelma chrysocephalum | reverse complement strand
GGGGGGTCAGGGGGGGTGTCTGAGCCCACCCACCCCCCTGCAGGATGCAGGACATGCTCTGCCAGGACCTGGGGGTCAGAGGGGGTCATGGGAGGGGTCTGAGCCCACCCAACCCCCCCGAAGCAGAGTACACGCTCTGCCAGGACCTGGGGGAGTCGGGGGGGGGGTATTTAATGGGCGTGGCCCAGGCAGGGCGTGGCCATGTGGGCGTGGCCATAATGTCCAAACGGGCTCATAAGGGGCGGGGTTTTGTGTGGGTGTGTCCAACAGGGCGTGGCCGGGTGGGGGAGGTGGGGACACGCCCATGGGTGTGTCAGGATCAAAGGGGCGTGTCAGGGTGTGTCCTGGTGGGTGTGTCCCAGATGGGCGTGCCCAGGGGTGGGTGTGTCCCCAGTGGGCGTGTCTCCAGTGGGCATGTCCCCAGTGGGTGTGTCCCCAGTGGGCGTGTCCCTGGTGGGTGTGTCCCCGGTGGGTGTGTCTCCAGTGGGTGTGTCCCAGGTGGGTGTATCCCCAGTGGGTGTGTCCCCAGTGGGTGTGTCCCAGGGGTGGGTGTGTCCCCAGTGGGCGTGTCCCAGGTGGGTGTATCCCCAGTGGGTGTGTCCCCGGTGGGCGTGTCCCAGGTGCCCCCACCTGTTGGTCGCCCTCTTCCCCGGCGCCTCCAGCTCGTGTTTGCGGCACAGCCCCCCCTCGAGGGTCTCGGGGGCTGGGGGGGGGGGGGGGGGGGGCGGGGGGGCGGGGGGCCCCCCGGGGGGGGGGGACACACCCCTCTGTCACCCCCAGAACCTCCCTGTGCCCCCTCCCCATATCCCACAAACCCCCCCCCCCGCCCCTCCAGACTCCCCCCAAATCCTCAGGGTGTCCCCACAGGACCCCCCCCAGGCCCCCCCTTCCCAAGTCCCCCC
>NW_020919613.1:0-616 GCF_003984885.1 Neopelma chrysocephalum | reverse complement strand
TGCTCCAAAAAATACCTAAAAATACCCAAAAAAACCCCTAAAAAAATTAATTAAAAATTAATAAAAAAACTAAAAATCCTCAAAAAAATACCCAAAAACCCCCAAAAAAACCCCTAAAAAATTCATTAAAAATCCTAAAAAAGCCCAAAAAATTCCCAAAAACTCCTCCCAGGTGACCCTCGCCCCCCCCTCACCTGTGCAGGTGTTGGGTGGGCGTGTCCCGGCGGTGGGCGGGGCCCGGGGGGCGTTGAGGCTGCGGCTCAGCAGGTCCGAGTATTTCTCCGTCTGGCCCACGATGAAGTCGAGCTGCAGGTCCAGGGCCTTCTTCCGCTTCTCCTCCAGCCGCGACTGCTGCTTGAACTGCACCACCTGCAATTAGCAACCGGGGCTCGTTAGGGCTCATTAGTGCTCATTAGGGGTCATTAGTAATTAATAACAATCATTAGTAATCCTCAGGAGTCATTAAACCCCCCTTGACTCCTATTGACCACCATTGATCCTCTTCAACCACCGTGGACCTCATCAACCCTCCTTGGCCCCCGTTGACCACCACTGACCCCTGTTGACCACTGTTGACCACCATTGACCACCGTTGGCCCCTGTTGACCCCCATTGA
>NW_020919612.1:0-757 GCF_003984885.1 Neopelma chrysocephalum | reverse complement strand
CCCCCCCCCGCTGTCCCCACTCGTGTCCCCCCAGGGTGTCCCCAAGCCCTTCTCGGAGGTGATCAAGGCGAACATCGGTGACGCTCACGCCATGGGCCAGACCCCCATCACCTTCCTGCGCCAGGTACGGCCCCGGGGGGGGGTCACCAACACCCCCTCAGTGTCACCCCCCTCCCCGCGTGTGTGTGTCCCCCCTCCCCGTGTCCCCTCAGGTGACGGCGCTGTGCCTGTGCCCGGAGCTCATGGCCAATCCCGCCATCCCCGACGATGCCAAAGAGAGGGCGCGGAGGATCCTGGGGGGCTGCGGCGGCCAAAGCGTCGGTCAGTGACACCCCCCTGCCCGTGCCCACCCTGTGCCTGTGGTCACAGAGTCCCTGTGTCATCCCAGTGTCCCCAGAATCCCAGTCCCCAGAATCCCAATCCCCAGAATCCCAATCCCCAGAATCCCAGTGTCCCCAGAACCCCAGTGTCCCCAGAATCCCAGTCCCACCCTGTCCCCATGGCCACGGTGTCCCTGTGCCATCACAGTGTCCCTGTGCCATCCCAGCATCCCCAGAATCCCAATCCCCAGAATCCCAGTCCCCAGAGTCCCAGTGTCCCCACAATCCCAGTTCCACCCTGTCCCCATGGCCAGTGTCCCTGTGCCATCCTGGTTCCCAGAATCCCAGTCCCACTCTGTGCCCGTGGCCACAGTGTCCCTGTGCCATCCCAGTGTCCCCAGAATCCCAGTCCCACCCTGTCCCCGTGGCCACGGTGT
>NW_020919611.1:0-429 GCF_003984885.1 Neopelma chrysocephalum | reverse complement strand
TTATCTCTGCTCTGATACCTAAGAGGGTAGATCCATGTCAGGAGAACACAGGCATAGGGAGGGTGAGCTTGATGCTGCTCTTCCACCTGGGAAGACTGTGAAAACCTCAGGACCCTCCACTTGCCTAGAAGTCTCTTTTACACCCCGACGAGGTGCAGCACTTCCACTGGAATGCTCTAACTCTTACCGTTGTCATTATTCCATCGTTTTTCACCTCCTCATAAATGTTTTGTATAGAAAACGCCATTGCAGACGTACCCAAATGGTAGAGTAAGTTTCCTGTTGTGTGATGGGTGCTTGGGATCGCTCTGGAGTTGATCGAGAGAAGGGGCTGGGAGTAAGGGTCTCCATCTGCCAAGCCCCCACACCTTCAGCTGCCCTTTCAGATAGGTGGGCCAGGGCTCTCTCAGCCGCACCACTCGCAGGTAA
>NW_020919610.1:0-991 GCF_003984885.1 Neopelma chrysocephalum | reverse complement strand
TCCGGGACGACGCTCTTCCGATCTAGCACCCCCCTGGCCCCCCCAGTCACACACCTATCCCCCCCCCACCCCCCCCCAGCCACGCTTGGGATGATCCCAAGCACACCTGGGACCCCCTTGGACACACCTGGGACCCCCCAGGTGACCCCCCCCTTTTGCCCCCCTCCCCCAGGAAGAAAAGCTTCTCGCTGAGTTTTGCTGCCCGGGACGGGCAGGGCCAGGACACCTTTGTGCCCTTGTTGAGTGACAGTGACCTGGTGACGGCTTTTACCTGGGCCAGGCCCATCCTGAGACTGCGCCTGGACGTCAGGAACCCCCCTGAGAGTGAGTCACACACCTGGGGGGCACCTGGGGGGGGGAAACACACCTGGGACACACCTGGAAGGGAAAACACACTTGGGGGAGGGGAAAACACAGCTGGGATACACCTGGAAGGGAAAACACACCTGGGACACACCTGGAAGGGAAAACACCTGGGGGGGAAAACACATCTGGGACACACCTGGAAGGGAAAACACACCTGGGGGGGGAAAACACACCTGGGACACACTTGGAAGGGAAAACACACCTGGAGGGGGGGGAAACACACCTGGGACACACCTGGAAGGGAAAACACACCTGGGGGGAGGAAACACACCTGGGACACACCTGAGATGCACACACCTAGTCTCAGTTGCCTGGGTGGGTCCAAGGTGCCCAGGTGGGTGCCCAGGTGGGGTCTCAGGTGCCCTGTCCCTGTGCCAGCCCCACTGCTGGACCACTGGGACATCATCAGCCCGCAGGAGGTTGGGGTGGCTCAGGGGGGTCCCAGGGTGGTTCAGGTGCCAGGTGGATGTCCCAGGTGCCCAGATGGGTGCCCAGGTGGGGTCTCAGGTGCCCTGTCCCCGTGCCAGGCCCGCTGCTGGAGGACTGGGACATCATCAGCCCGCGGGAGGTGGCGGCGGCCGAGCCGGTGCCGGAGCGTCGGTCGCTGCTGGCGGCGGCTCTGCCC
>NW_020919609.1:0-1159 GCF_003984885.1 Neopelma chrysocephalum | reverse complement strand
GGGGGGGGTTTTGGGGGGGTCTCACCTCCATCCTCGGCCTCCTCCTCCTTCTTCCCCCGGGGGTGGTCGCGACCCCTGAGGCGGGAGAAGGTTCTGCGCAGCAGCGGCTCCGCCATCCCCCAAATCCCGGGATTCCTCGGGATTCCCGGGATTCCCTGGACCCCCCCGGGATCCCCCCTCCCCGGGCCGGTCCCTGGCTCAGCGCGGCGGGGCCTGGAGAGGCGGCTCCGCCATCCCGGACATCCCAAAATTCCTGGGATGCCGCCGCCGGCAGCGCTGCCGGGAGCTGTAGTCCGGAATTCCCGGGAATCGGGAAAGGCTTGGGAGAGACGGCACTGGGATCGGGAGAGCCAGTCCTGGATCCGGGATAACCAGTCCTGGATCTGGGATATCCAGTCCTGGATCTGGGATAGATGGTACTGGATCGGGATAGTCAGTCCTGGAATGGGGGAGCTGTAGTCTGGAATTCCCGGGAATGGGGAAAGGCTTGGGATCGGGAGAGACGGAGCTGGATCGGGATAACCAGTCCTGGATCGGGATAGCCAGTCCTGGAATGGGGGAGCTGTAGTCCAGAATTCCCGGGAATGGGGAAACACTTGGGATCCGGGATAGGCAGTCCTGGAGCCGGGATAGCCAGTCCTGGGATCGGGATAGCCAGCCCTGGAATGGGGGAGCTGTAGTCCGGAATTCCCAGGAATGGGGAAAGGCTTGGGATCGGGATAGACGGCACTGGGATCGGGATAGCCAGTCCTGGATCGGGATAGCCAGTCCTGGGATCAGGATAGATGGCACTGGATCTGGGATAGCCAGTCCTGGATCGGGATAGTCAGTCCTGGATCGGGATAGCCACTCCTGGATCTGGGATAACCAGTCCTGGGACTGGGATAGTCAGTCCTGGATCTGGGATAGCCAGTGCTGGATCTGGGATAGCCAGTCCTGGATCGGGATAGCTGCTCCTGGAGTTGGGGAGCTGTAGTCTGGAATCCTGGGAATGGGGAAAGGCTTGGGATCGGGAGAGACGGAGCTGGGATCGGGATAGCCAGTCCTGGATCGGGATAGCCAGTCTTGGATCGGGATAGACAGTCCTGGATCTGGGATAGCCAGTCCTGGAATGGGGGAGCTGTAGTCCAGAATTCCCGGGAATGGGGAAAGGCTTGGG
>NW_020919608.1:0-833 GCF_003984885.1 Neopelma chrysocephalum | reverse complement strand
GGGGGAGGGGGGGCGGCGGCGCAGGACCCCCAGGCCGGGCAGTGACACCCACGGGGGGGTCACCGAGGGGAAAAAGGGGGATCTGGGGGTCCCAGAGTGTCCCCAAGGGGTCCCCAAAGTGTCCTGGGGTCTCTCCATAGGGGCAAAGGGTGAGCTGGGGGTCCCCAAAGGGTCCCCAGGGGGTCTCCGAGGGGTCCCCAAGGGGTCTTGGGGTCTCTCCATGGGGACACAGGGGGATCTTGGGGTCCCCAAATTGTCCCCAAGGGGTCCTGGGGTCTCTCTGAAGGGGCAAATGGGGATCTTGGGGTCCCCAAATTGTCCCCAAATGCTCCTGGGATCTCTCTGAAAGGACAAAGGGGGATCTTGGGGACCCCAAAGTGTCCCCAAATTGTCCCCAAAGGGTCCTGAGGTCTCTCTGAAGGGGCAAAGGGGGATCTTGGGGTCCCCAAAATGTCCCCAAAGGGTCCTGGGGTCTCTCCATGGGGGCAAAGGGTGAGCTGGGGGTCCCCAAAGTGTCCCCAAATTGTCCCCAAAGGGTCCTGGGGTCTCTCTGAAGGGACACAGGGGGATCGAGGGGTCCCCAGTGTGTCCCCAAATTGTCCCCAAAGGGTCCTGGGGTCTCTCTGAAGGGGCAAAGGGGGATCTTGGGGTCCCCAAAATGTCCCCAAAGGATCCCAGGACCCTCCAGGGGATCTGGGGGAGGTCCCCAAAGTGTCCCTGGGGGTCCCCAAAATGTCCCCAAAGGATCCCAGGACCCTCCAGGGGATCTGGGGGAGGTCCCCAAAGTGTCCCTGGGGGTCCCCAAAATGTCCCAAGACCCCTCGGGGGGGGGG
>NW_020919607.1:0-705 GCF_003984885.1 Neopelma chrysocephalum | reverse complement strand
CTGTAACTCGTGTTGTAACCTGTGTACTGTAACTCGTGTTGTAACCTTTGTACTGTAACTCGTGTTGTGACTTGTGTACTTTCATGAGTTACAGTACACAGGTTACATGTTACACTACAAGGTTGCAAGCAGTCATTCAATAAAGTTGTAATAAAGGTTTGGGGGTTTTTCCCCTCCTGGGGGGGGTTTTCCCCCCTCTTTGGCTCCTGTCTTTATTTTCTAACATGTAGTCTCTTCTCTATTTCTTTTTTCTCTTAACTTCTTTCCCTTTCTTCTCTTCATCTCTCTTTTGTCTCTACTCTTCTCTTGCTTTTATTTCTCTTAGTCTCTCTTTGCTTTTATTTTGCTTTTATTTCTCTTAGTCTCTCTTTGCTTTTATTTCTCTTAGTCTCTCTTTGCTTTTATTTTGCTTTATTTTGCTTTTATTTCTCTTAGTCTCTCTTTGCTTTAATTTCTCTTAGCTTAGTTTAAAAAAGCAGCAGTACGGGGACTGGCTTGGTCCCGGGGAGTAAATCTTTTAAATTTAAATTTTAATTAAAAAATTAAATTTTGATTTGCTCCCCAGGACCAACCCAGTCCCCGTACTGCTGCACCATACTTATTATTTTTATTCTTTTCTATATACACTATAAATACTATATATACACAGTACATAGGCCCTAATTAGTCCCCACCAATTACTAAATTACCTCCCAATTACTTAAT
>NW_020919606.1:0-1398 GCF_003984885.1 Neopelma chrysocephalum | reverse complement strand
GTAGATTCCCGGAGGAAAATCCACTTCAAGGTGATCCGGAGCCCCGGGGACCTCCTGCAGTTCATCGAGGAGCTCAAGGAGACCACCAGGAAGGTGGGGACCCCCCCTCTGTGCCCCCCCCCCGCCCCCCCCCCGCCCCCGGGGCCCCCCGGGCCCCCCCCCCCCCCCCCCCAGGCCAGGGAGAAGGCGAGCGAGGAAGAGGAGGAGGAGGAGGCAGCAAAGGCTTCCCCAGCCCCTGCAGAGCCCCCCGGGCCCGCGGAGCCCCCCGGGCTGGAGCCCCCCGGGGCGGGGCAGGAGCGGGGGCAGGAGGAGGAGGAGGAGGAGGAGGAGGAGGAGGAGGAGGAAGAGGCGGGGCCGCTGCTGGCGGGGCTGGAGCTGCTGCCGCGGGAGCAGGTGAAGAGGCTGAAGGAGGAGGTGAAGACTCAGATGGAGCAGGAGTTCGACAGCATCATCAGCGAGGTGGGGGCTGCCACCACCCCCTGGGACCTCCACGGCGGGCTGGGAACCCCCATAGTGGGCTGGGACCCCCACACTGGGCTGGGACCCCCACACTGGGCTGGGACCCCCACACTGGGTTGAGAGCCCTGACATGGGACCCCCACACTGGGCTGGGACCCTCATACTGAGCTGGGACCCCCACACTGGGTTGAGACCCCCACATTGGGTTGAGACCCCTGACATGGGACCCCCAAGCTGGGCTGGGACCCCCCCACACTGGGCTGGGACCCCCACACTGGGTTGAGAGCCCCCTCCCCCACATGGGACCCCCACACTGGGCTGGGACCCCTCATACTGGGCTGGAATCCCTGACATGGGACCCCCACACTGGGCTGGGACCCCTGACATGGGACCCCCAAGCTGGGCTGGGACCCCCCCTGTCAGTTCTGGGACCCCCTGGCCAGGCTGGGGACCCTGTGCCTGAGTTGGGGACCCCCTGGGAGCTCTGAGGAACCCCCCGGCCTGGCCAGGACCCTGTGCCTGAGTTGGGGACCCCCCTGGGAGCTCTCGGGACCCTCTGGGAGCTTTGGGGCCCCCCCGACCTGGCCGAGACCCCCCTTTGGACGCCCCCCCCCCGCAGGTGGAGGACGAGCTGGAGACGGAGGGGCTGAAGGGGGAGTTCGACCGTTCCCGCGCCAGCCGGACCCTGGCGACCACCCTGAGCCGCCTCATGGACCGCCTGGACCCGGGGGACCCCCGGCCCGACCCCCCCGCGGCCCCCCCCGGCCCCGGGGGGCGCAGGGATGGGGGGCAGGACGAGGAGGAGGAGGAGGAGGGAGGGGAGGGCACGAGGAAGGGCAGCTCCGACCCCCCCGGCGACGAGGGGACGAGCAGCGTCGGGACCCGCGACCACCCCCGGGAGCGGGACCCCCCCCAGGAGCGGGAGCCCCCCCAGGGGGG
>NW_020919605.1:0-2513 GCF_003984885.1 Neopelma chrysocephalum | reverse complement strand
CCCTCCCAATCCCTCCCAGTCCCTCCCAGTCCCCTCCCAGTCCCTCCCCGTATAACCCCGAGCCACGTAAGAGACAGAGGTGAGAGGGCGTGGCCTGACCCCTTGTGGGTGTGGCCAAGCTGCCTCCTCACCCTATCGCTGCTGCTGTTGGCGCTGGACTCCATTGGCCACGCCCACGAGGCCCGGAGGCACCTGGAGAGCCTGAAGGTGGGCGTGGCTTCGGGGGGTGGGTGTGGCTACATAGGCCATGCCCCTTTCTGATGTGGTCACACCCCCCCAGGAGGCCGACCCACTGCGATTGGGCTTCGCAGCCGACGCGGCCTCGCGATTGGAGGCGGCGCTGGGGGTGCTGGGATTGGGGGCAGGGCCGGGGCCGGTGTGGCTCTGCCTCCCCGAGAAGGTAAGGAGTACTGATTTGTACTGGTTTATACTGGGAGGGGGTGCGGGATGCACTGGGAGCGATTTTTAGGGTTACTGGTTTATACTGGTTTATACTGGAGGGGCTGCAGGACCCACTGGGAGTGATTTTGGGGCTTACTGGTTTCTACTGGTTTATACTGGTTTATACTGGAGGGGCTGCAGGACGCACTGGGAGTGATTTTTGGGGCTTACTGGTTTCTACTGGTTTCTACTGGGAGGGGGCACGGGATGCACTGGGAGCGATTTGGGGCTTACTGGTTTATACTGGTTTATACTGGTTTCTACTGGGAAGGGGTGCAGGACGCACTGGGAGTGATTTTTGGGCTTACTGGTTTCTACTGGTTTATACTGGTTTATACTGGAGGGGGTGCGGGACTGACTGGGAGCGATTTTTGGGCTTACTGGTTTATACTGGTTTATACTGGGAGGAGTTGCAGGACCCACTGGGAGTGATTTTGGGGCTTACTGGTTTATACTGGTTTCTGCTGGGAGGCAGTGCAGGACCCACTGGGAGCGATTTTTAGGGTTACTGGTTTCTACTGGGAGGGGGTGCGGGACTCGGAGTAATTTTGGGGCTTACTGGTTTCTACTGGTTTCTACTGGGAGGGGCTGCAGGACTCACTGGGAGTGATTTTTAGTGTTACTGGTTTATACTGGTTTATACTGGTTTCTACTGGGAGGGGCTGCGGGACTCACTGGGAGTGATTTTGGGGCTTACTGGTTTATACTGGTTTATACTGGTTTCTACTGGGAGGGGGTTCATACCAGTTTATACTGGGAGAGGGGGTTCATACTGGTTTATACTGAGAGGGAGGTTTATACTGGGGGGGGTTCATATTGATTTCTACTGGGAAGGGGTTCATACTGGTTTATACTGGGAGGGAGGTTCATACTGGTTTATACTGGGAGGGGATTTCATACTGGTTTCTACTGGGAGGGGGGTTCATACTGGTTTCTACTGGTTCATACTGGTTTCTACTGGTTTCTACTGGTTCATACTGGTTTCCGCTCGGCCCCGCCCCCAGGCGATGACGTCACTTCCTCTCCCGGAGCGGATGGTCCTGGTGACCCACCTGGATCTTTCCGGAAACCTCCTGAGGACCCTCCCCCCAAATTTGGGGGCCCTGCGGCGCCTCCAGGTGAGACCCCCCCAAAAATCCACCACAAATTCGCCCCAAAATCGACGAAATTCACCCCAAAATTCACCCCAAAACCAGTGAAATTCACCCCAAAATCTGTCCCAAAATCAGCGAAATTCGCCCCAAAATTCACCCCAAAAATCAGTACAAATCTGCCCCAAAATCGGTAAAATTTATCCCATAATTGACCCTGAAATTCACCCCAAAATCGGCAAAATTCACCCCAAAATTCACCCTGAAGTCGATAAAACCCATCCCAAAATTGACCCCAAAATTCGCCCCAAAATCGGCAAAATTCACCCCAAAATTCACCCCAAAATTGGTAAAATTTATCCCAAAAATTCACCCCGAAATTCACCCCAAAATCGGCAAAATTCGCCCCAAAATTCACCCTGAAGTCAATAAAACTCATCCCAAAATTGACCCCAAAATTCACCCCAAAATCGGCGAAATTCGCCCCAAAATTCACCCCAAAATCAGTAAAAATCTGCCCCAAAATCAGTAAAATTTATCCCGAAATTCACCCTGAAATTCACCCCAAAATCAGCAAAATTCGCCCCAAAATTCACCCTGAAATTAATAAAATCCATCCCAAAATTGATCCAAAATTCGCCCCAAAATCAGCAAAATTTACCCCAAAATTCACCCCGAAATCAGTAGAAATCTGCCCCAAAATCGGTAAAATTTATCCCAACAATTCACCCTGAAATTCGCCCCAAAATCAGCAAAATTCACCCCAAAATTCACCCTGAAGTCGATAAAACCCATCCCAATATTGATCCCGAAATTCGCCCCAAAATTGGCAAAATTCGCCGCAAAATTCACCCCAAACCCATCAAAATTCGCCCCAAAATTCACCCTGAATTCGATAAAAACGATCCTAAAATTGACCCTAAAATTCGCCCCGAAATCAGAGAAATTTGCCCCAAAATTCACCCCAAAATCAGTAAAAAT
>NW_020919603.1:0-489 GCF_003984885.1 Neopelma chrysocephalum | reverse complement strand
CCCCCCAAAACCTCCCCAGGACCCTTCGAACCCCTCCCAGGACCCCCAAAATCCCTCCCAGGATGCCCCAAACCCCTCCCAGGACCCCTAAATCCCCTCCAGGACCCTCCAAACCCCCTAAAATCCTTTCAGGTCCCCCCAGATCCTCCCAGGACCTTCCGAACTCTCCCCAGGACCCTTCAAACCCTCCCCAGGACCCCCCAAATCCCTCCCAGGTCCCTCCAAACCCTCCACCCCCCCAAAACCCCTGGATTTTGGGATCTGGGAGGGGGGGAAGGGGCTGATTTTTGGGCTCCCTAGTTTTTTTTCCCAAATTTTTCCTTAATGCCCCCAAAAAAACAGCAAGAGGAACGTCCCATCCGGCAGATCCTGTACCTGGGGGAGCTGCTGGAGACCTGCCACTTCCAGTCCTTCTGGGTGAGTCCCCACACCCCAAATTTCTGGGATTTGGTCCCCAAAATTCCTGGAAATAACCCTAAAACCCCCCCC
>NW_020919602.1:0-2138 GCF_003984885.1 Neopelma chrysocephalum | reverse complement strand
TGGATGGCGCCCGAATATCTAACTAAAGACGAATACGGAGCCAAAGTGGATATTTGGGCACCATCCAGTGTGCTGTTCCAACGAGTGAGCTTCGTTTGCTCTGCTCAGGTGTGATGCGAGCAGCGAGACCAAAATCAGCTGAGGACAAAAGCCAGGATCATGAAAGCCAGCCTGAATCATGAAGCCAAGTGCAAGAGTTGCCCACTAGAAGCCTGAGGAGGCTGAATCCAGCAGGAAAAGCAGTCATACTTGGTTTCCTCAAGGCTGTAGCCAAGGACACCTTGTTCCTCTCTGCACATTGCAAGTGTGCTCTTGGCTTGTAGCAGTGCTCCCTGCCCTCCCACAGGCATCGCTTTTTGGAAACTGGCAGGCAGTCTCCAGCAGCCCCAAGCGCCACACCCCGGGAACACCCCGCCTGACCAAGAACACCTACCCAACTTGACGGATCCATCCATTCCAAGAAGAATGTTATCACCTTTGAGATCCCTGTGGATCACTTGGCGGCAATGGAGGAATGCCAGTGCTTGCAGGCACTGAGAGAGAAAAAAGAAACAGGAGAGTACAAGTGAATGACCCAAGTTCATCAGCCAAGAACGGCAATGGCTTTAAAGATTTCAGTTCTAGGTAAACGGTGCGGACTGGCAGACCATGGTGGTGTCAAGAGGAAGAGCTTGCTGCTGCCTCCTCACTAGTAAAACCCCATCTTTTTAAGGGAAGGCACATTCCCTTTGGAGCTTTGGAAAGAGAAATGGCAATTGTTGTCACACATTCCATTGGGTGGAATGCTCTCCCTTTCAGCTGAGGACTGCAACAAATGAGTCTCTGTTTTTCTTTGTTGCTAGTATAAAATTCTGCCACCAGCATGTTTGCACTTACAGGCAGGGAATGCACTACAGACAGGCTCCAGGCAAATGATTTGGCAAAGCTGAGAATAGTAAATCAAATAAGAAAGAAGAGAGAGGGTACAGCAAGAGTTGTACTGGCAGGCCATTCACTGAAGATGCTCTTTCTTCTCCGTATTGGAAAAGCGACACAGAAAGAAGGCTCTGAACATGAAATCCCTGCTGTTCCTGCTGCTTGTTTAGAAGTCCCAGCCTGCCCAAACAATTGGAAGCACCAGCGGCATCCCTTACCTCCCGGGAGACAGCTGCCATCAGTCCTTCACTCATGCTTATTTCCTTAACCACAGATCTTAAGGAGCCTCCGTCTAGATATTCCATCACGATCATTAGTTTATCTCCAACCAGGTAGCTGAAAGAAGAAAAGAATGGCATGGAGAATGGGCGTAGCTAAATTACCCTACTTCAAAGACTAGAGTTGATTTCTGTTCTTGGAAGACTCGGGAATGAACACTGGATAAAATGCAGAGACATTCCTTCTAGGCTATACACTCCTTGGAATCTGTGTAGTCTAAGTGAGAAAGGCACATCCGTGACAACTGAGATCTCTCAGGTGGCAAGGGAGTGAAAAATGCAGGGAAATAATTTCTAGGATGATTTCTTAGCAGTTATCATAAGAGACAGCAAATATGATCCACTTCAACCCCAAACAAACAGGCAAACCAGCCTGGAAATAATGAACTTACAGGCTGTTGTTTTGGGAAGATAGGGATGACTTCAAACAATGTATGCCAGAAAAGATGAATGCAGACAAAATGCACTCTCCTCCCATCCATTGTATAGGAACAGATAAAAAATAAGAATAAAAGGCTGACATCTCTGCCAGAGACCAAAGGAGGTTCTTTTAACCTTTGGCTTGCAGTCTGGAAAGGAACAGTCACATGACCATACCAGAACTACTTACCTGTCTAAATAATTAACAATATTTGGATGCTTATTGTCCCTCATGACAAGGAGCTCATCGACAATTTGTTCCTTTTTCAGCTGTTTTTGGAGATACACTTGCTTTATGGCCACCTAAAATGACATTGAAAACCATTAACTTGGGAAGCCTGTCACACAAGACCAGAACAAATTTTGATTTTGAAACTCTAAAGAACACTCTTGAACGCAGTTTAGATTTGTAATTTCCTGGGTTGAAAAAGAAAGAACATGCTCTGTGGCATTTTCTGGGGATGCTCCGGGTTAGAATCAGTGCTTAGGGTTTTGGATCCCTCATAGACCTCTATCCAAGCCCAG
>NW_020919601.1:0-673 GCF_003984885.1 Neopelma chrysocephalum | reverse complement strand
GTACCCGGGATCTTTCGGGATTTGATCTAGACAAGGGGCCGGGAGTATGGGTCCTCATCTGCCAAGCCTCCACACCTTCAGCTGCCCTTTCAGATGAGTGGACCAGGGTTCTCTCAGCCCCACCACTCCCAGGTAGCACTCTGGTTTTTGCTCCGTGTGCTCCCTGCGTGTGCGTGAGCATCACCTACTGAATGTTCTTCTTGTTCCCTGCTCATCCCTCAGCACGTTCCCTAGGGAATATGCTGTTCTTGCCACCGCTGGGGCTACGATATCCAGCAGCCCTGCTGGACCCGCGTTCCTCTCTCACCCTGCGCATTTACCCAGCAGAGAAAGGCACAGCCAGAGACCCTGGGCTGCTGCCCAGCAGTGTTCATCTAAGTTTCCAGGGGAGCTGAGAGAGAGGCATTCGCTCAAGGCAGATGAAGAAGGACGGGGGGGCAACCAGAGAGGCGGAGGACACACGTGTTCCCAGAGGAAGCTGCAAGCACCCAGAGAGCTGACGACAGCACGGGAAGAAGTGAAAGGTACAGCAGGGAAGCAGTCTCGGAGTTCCCAAAAGCCCAGCACTGGATGTGCAGCAGAGCAGGCCATTGCAAATGAGGAGGGGAGGACTGCACTGCGAGCTAACCGGGAAGAGCTCCTGCCCATGAACGAGGTCCCAGAGCCAGGCAAT
>NW_020919600.1:0-581 GCF_003984885.1 Neopelma chrysocephalum | reverse complement strand
CGGCGTGCAGCGCGCGCGGACCGGACCATTCCGGGGAAACGGGGGGGGGGGAGGGGGACAACCCCCCCCCCCGCGCGGATATGGGTGAGGTGACCCGGGAGGAACTGGGAGGATTCAGGAGGGACTGGGAGGGGAGTTGGGGGAACTGGGAGGGGAGTTAGGAGGAACTGGGAGTAACTGGATGGGTTCAGGGGGGACTGGGATGGGATGGAGGGACTGGGAGGGGAATTAGAGGGAACTGGGAGTAACTGGGGGGATTCAGAGGGGGGGGGGATGGGATGGGATGGGATGGACAGACTGAGAGAGGAGTTAGGGGAAACTGGGAGTAACTGGGGGCTTCAGGGGAAACTGGGATGGGAGGGAGGAACTGGGAAGGGAGTTAGGGGGAACTGGGAGTAACTGGGGGGATTCAGGGGGGACTGGGATGGAATGGAGGGACTGGGAAGGGAGTCAGGGGGAACTGGGAGTAACGGGGGATTCAGAGGGGACTGGGATGGGATGGAGGGACTGGGATGGGATGGACAGACTGGGAGAGGAATCAGGGGGAACTGGGAGGGGAGTTAGCGGGAACTGGGAGTAAC
>NW_020919599.1:0-543 GCF_003984885.1 Neopelma chrysocephalum | reverse complement strand
GGGGGGGTGGCAGTGTCAGAGGAGGGTGTGACAGTGCCGGGATGTGTGTGACAATGCTGAGAGGGTGTGACAGTGCCAGGGGAGGGTGTGACAGTGCCAGGGGAGGGGGTGGCAGTGCCAGAGGTGCCGGTACCTTCTTGACGATGCGCAGGCAGCGGCGCAGGAGGCACTTGTTGGGCCAGGCGGGGCCGGGGGGGCCCCCGGGGGGGCTGCGGGTGCAGGCGCTGCAGATGCCACAGTCCTCGGGGATGCGACAGGCCTGGCACGAGCCACAGCCCACCCGCTGGGGGGGGGGTCAGGGGGGGCACAACACAACACAGCAAAGGATCAGGGGAGGCACAACGCGATCCCCCAGACCCCTGTGATGGATTGGGGGGGCACAACAGCCCCCCGAGCCTCCGAGGGACCAGGGGGACACCCCCAAATCCCCTGAGAGAATGGGGGTGAATAACACCCCCTCCCAAACTCTCCCGAGGGATCCAGGGGGTAACAACAGCCCCCAAATCCCGAGGGAGCCACAGGGGCACAACAGCCTCCCCAAAC
>NW_020919598.1:0-551 GCF_003984885.1 Neopelma chrysocephalum | reverse complement strand
GGGATTTTCCAGGGGCACATTCCCAAAAAAACCCATCCTGCCTTTCCAAGCCACATTCCTATGGAATGATGGGATTTTCCAAGGGGTGGGAGATGCACATTCCCAAAAAAACCCATCCTGCCTTTCCAAGCCACATCCCTATGGAATGATGGGATTTTCCAGGGGCACATTCCCAAAAAAACCCCCGATCCAGGGAGGGATTCCCAACCAACAACCTCCTTTTCCCAACAGGAATTCCGGGATCCTGGATGTCGGGATGACCCGGAGCATCCGTATCCCGCTTTTCCCGCCCGGGAAGGGTGGGAATCCATTCCCAGGAGATCCTTGGGAAGGAGGCGGCTCTTCCCAAGGCAATTCCAGGCCCGTTCCCGCCCTCAGTAGACGCAGAGATCCGGGAATTTCATCTCGTACACCGGGATCGAGTGGCTCTGGGATTGTCCGTAGGCGGCCGACACGGTGCCGGAGGGGCTCGGAGGAGGCCTGGAAAAATGGGAATGGTGCTCATTCCAGCCCATTCCAGCTTTATTCCATCCCATCTTATTCCATCCCAT
>NW_020919597.1:0-747 GCF_003984885.1 Neopelma chrysocephalum | reverse complement strand
GAAAGGAGCAGCCGAGGCGGGACGGGACCCCCTGGGTTGGGAGGGGGAAGGACACCCCTCGTTTCGGCTGCTGACCCCCTTCCCCCTAAAAGGAGGCAGGATGGGCCCCCCTGGGTTGGGAAGATGGAAGGACACCCCTTGTTTTGGCTGCTGACCCCCTTCCACATCCCTTCTTCCCCCTAAAAGGAGGCAGGATGGGCCCCCCTGGGTTGGGAAAGGGGAAGGACACCCCTTGTTTGGGCTGCTGACCCCCTTCCCCCTAAAAGGAGGCAGGATGGGCCCCCCTGGGTTGGGAAGATGGAAGGACACCCCTTGTTTTGGCTGCTGACCCCCCTCCACGTCCCTTCTTCCCCCTAAAAGGAGGCAGGATGGACCCCCCTGGGTTGGGAAGGGGGAAGGACACCCCTTGTTTCAGCACCGCCCGAGGCCGGGCCGGGTCCCTGCGCGTGTCCCCGTCCCCCTGGATGTCACGGTGTCCCCTCCCTGTCCCCAGCCCGCCGCTGAGGCACCAGTGCCATCTGCTGGGTCCCCACACGCTCAGCCCAGACCCCGGGTTGGGGACCCCCATCCCTGCCAGCCGCGCCCCGGGCAGAGGGAGGGGACCCCCCGTCCCCAGAGCGGGGTGAGGAGGGAGGGGACCGGCCCCGTAAATCAGCGGGCGGAACAAAGCGGCCCTTCCCAGATGGCCGGGAGGCTCCAGCAACCCCAGCTGGCCGGGAAAGGAGCTCCCGGAGCCCATTAATCACT
>NW_020919596.1:0-386 GCF_003984885.1 Neopelma chrysocephalum | reverse complement strand
GATCCCAATCCCACTCCGTACCTGCTCCGAGCAGGGTGAGCCCATTGAACACAGTCCCCATATCCCATATTTTGTGTCCCTGTCCCCATCCCAATCCCACATCCCATATCCCAGTCCCACATCCCAATCCCACATCCCAATCCCGATCTCAATCCCGTTCCGTACCCGCTCTGAGCAGGGTGGGCCCATTAAACACAGTCCCCATATCCCATATTTCATGTCCCTGTCCCCATCCCATATCCCACATCCCAATCTGATCCCAATCCCACTCCGTACCTGCTCCGAGCAGGGTGAGCCCATTGAACACAGTCCCCATATCCCATATTTTGTGTCCCTGTCCCCATCCCAATCCCACATCCCATATCCCAGTCCCACATCCCAATCCC
>NW_020919595.1:0-439 GCF_003984885.1 Neopelma chrysocephalum | reverse complement strand
GGGGGGGAGCAGCAGGAACAGGCACGACGGCTCATCCCACGGCTCATCCCGCCACTCATCCCGCTAATTAACGCTCAGGAGCAGCTTGTTTAAAGCCTGGACCCGAGGGAGGCTCCGGGCGCCCTCTGAGGATCCACCAGCCCGAGCCTGCGCTGATTTTGGGGGGCTCAGGCTGGGGCACGGGGGCGCTGCAGGGACCATCCTCAGAGCTGTGACGTCCCCAGGGAGCTGTTGGTGGCCATCCCCACATACCTGTGACCATCCCACAGAGGTGAGACTGTCCCCACTGAGCTGTGATGATCCCCACAGAGCCATGACCGTCCCCACAGAGCTGTGGCTGTCCTCACTAAGCCAAGACCATCCCCCTGGATCCATCCCCATGGATCCATGTCATCCCCACGGATCCACAACATCCTCACGGAGCCATGGCCATCCCCAC
>NW_020919594.1:0-753 GCF_003984885.1 Neopelma chrysocephalum | reverse complement strand
GCCACCGAGGGCCACCAGAGACCACCCCGGGCCACCGAGTCACCCTGGCAACCACCCTGGGCCACCAACCCCTCCCGGGGGCCACCGAGGGCCACCAGGAGCCACTGGCGACCACCCTGGGCCACCAAGTCACCCCAGGGGCCACCAAGGGCCACCGATCCCCTGCGGGGACCCCCCCGGGCCACCAACCCCCCTGGGTGGGCCAGCAGCCCCCCGGGGAGGGCGTGGCCGGGGCGTGGCCGTGGCCGGTGGCCGCGGTGGCCGCGGGGGTGGTTTTGGTGGCCGCGGTGGCCGCGGGGGCCTCGTGGCGCCGCTGCCGCCGCCGGAGGGGGGAGGGGGATTTCGGGGCCTGGGCGGGGCCGGTGCCGCCCCTCCCCCACCCCCAGGACCCCCCCGGGGGGGTCTCTCGGCCCTTGGTGGCCTCGGTGGCCACCGGGCAACTGGTGGTGGGGGGAGGGGTCACGACTTTGGGAACCTTCCGGGGTGTGGCCGAGGGGGGGGAGGGGCTGCTGGGGGGGGAGGGGCGGGAGGGGGGAGGGGGCGATGACGTCGATGAGGGGGGGGACCCTCCCCCCCAAGGGAACGGGGAGACCCCCCGGGACCCCCAGTGAGGGGGGATTTGGGGGGATTTGGGGGGGATTTGGGTTTTTTTTCGTTAATAAAAGTAAAAATGGGTAAAAGAACCTAAAAATGGGCAAAGGGACCCAAAAAATGGGTAAAAAGACCCCCAAAAATGGGGAAAGGGACCCAAAA
>NW_020919593.1:0-2310 GCF_003984885.1 Neopelma chrysocephalum | reverse complement strand
CCTCCCAGTCCCTCCCAGTCCCTCCCAGTCCCTTCAAATCCCCTCCCAGTCCCTCCCAGTCCATCCCAGTCCCTCCCAATCCCTCCCAGTCCATCCCAGTCCCCTCCCAGTCCCCTCCCAATCCCTCCCAGTCCCTCCCAGTCCCTCCCAGTCACTCCCAATCCCCTCCCAGTCCCTCCCAATCCCTCCCAGTCCCTCCCAGTCCCTCCCAGTTCCCTCTCAGTCCCCTCCCAGTCCCTCCCAGTGCTCCCAGTCCCCACCGTATCCCGCCAGCACGGAGGCCCCGGCGACGATGATGAGGGTCTGCACCAGGTCCGCGAACATCAGCGCCGCCAGGCCCCCTGCAGGCCACGCCCACCTCCGTCAGGCCACGCCCCTCCCCTCCATCAGACCACGCCCCCTTTCTTAGCGCCTGACCACGCCCCCTCCCTCACAGGCCACGCCCTTTAACCCCGCCCCCAAATTTCCCTATCCCGGTCCCGGATGAGCTTTGGCCACGCCCACCTCGTCAAACCACGCCCCTTCCGTCGCCTGACCACGCCCAGTCTCTCACAGGCCACGCCCCGCTCACATTTGGCCACGCCCCCCAGGAGCTATTACTCACTACCCCCTTTGGCCACGCCCCCTCTGACCACACCCCGTTTAGCCACGCCCCCACACGGCACTTTAGGGTGGCCACGCCCTCCTGTGACCACGCCCCTCCCCATCAATCAATCCCATCTTAGGCCCCGCCCAAAGCCACGCCCACTTTGGCCCCGCCCCTTCTCCCCTCCCCATTTAACCGATTCCTCCTCCCGTCCAAGCCACACCCCCCAGACCACGCCCTACCCGTTTGGCCACACCCCCTTCCCCTCGAACCACGCCCACCTCCCGCCACAACCCCTCCCATTTTAGCCCCGCCCTTTTTGACCCCACCCCTTTAACCCCACCCCTTTTGACCACACCCCTTTCTATGACCACACCTCTCCGTGTGACCACGCCCCCTTCCCTTTGACCACGCCCCTTCCCCTCCAAACCACGCCCACCTCCTCAGACCCCTCCCCTTTTAGCCCCGCCCTTTTTGACCCCGCCTATTTAGCCACACCCTCTTTGACCACGCCCCTTTAGTCACACCCTCTTCGACCACGCCCCCTCATATGGGCACGCCCTCTTATGTTTGGCCACGCCCCCTCCCTTCCATCCCCGCATCTCCTTTCCCCCCCTCCCTCCCCGCCACGCCCAAATCTGACCCCGCCCTCCTTCCCTCTGACCCCTCCCCTTCGGCCACGCCCCTCAGAGGCCCCTCCCCCTCGAGGCCACGCCCACCTGTGACGGTGTAGACGGCGGTGACGCCCAGCAGGGCCCCCACGGAGGCGTAGAGGTCCCAGCCCAGGGCCTCGCGGATGAAAATGGCCCCCGAGTACATGTCCACCTACGGGGGGACCAGTAAGGACCAGTTTGGACCAGTATAAATCAATACGGATCAGTAAGGACCAGTATGGACCAGTATAGATCAATATAGACCAGTATAGATCAATGTGGACCAGTATAGATCGATATGGACCAGTATAGATCGATATGGACCAGTAAGGACCAGTTTGGACTGGTATAAATCAATACGGACCAGTAAGGATCATTTTGGACCAGTATAGATCGATACGGACCAGTATAGATCAATATGGACCAGTAAGGACCAGTATGGATTAGTAAGGACCAGTATGGACCAGTATAGATCGATATGGATCAGTAAGGACCAGTTTGGACCAGTATAGATCGATATGGACCAGTAAGGACCAGTTTGGACTGGTATAAATCGATACGGATCAGTAAGGACCAGTATGGACCAGTATAGATCAATACAGACCAGTATAGACCAGTATGGATCAGTAGAGACCAGTATGGACCAATCTGCCTCCCAGTCCTTCCCAGTCCCTCCCAGTCCATCCCAGTCCATCCCAGTCCCTCTCAGTCCCTCCCAGTCCCTCCCAGTCCCTCCCACTCCCTCCCAGTCCCTCCCAGTCCCTCCCATTCCTTCCCAGTCCCTCCCATTCCTTCCCAGTCCCTCCCAGTCCCTCCCAGTCCCTCCCAGTCCCCTCCCAGTTCCTCCCAGTCCATCCCAGTCCCTCCCAGTCCATCCCAGTCCCTCCCATTCCTTCCCAGTCCATCCCAGTCCCTCCCAGTCCCTCCCAGCCCCCTCCCAGTCTCTCCCAGTGCTCCCAGTACCGAGATCTTGGTGGACACGTAGAGCCCCAGTGAGAGCAGGGCCAGGTAGAGCTGGATCCGCCCCCCCCCGAACCTCTTCCCGAGGTATTCCGGCATCGTCGACACCTG
>NW_020919592.1:0-1550 GCF_003984885.1 Neopelma chrysocephalum | reverse complement strand
GGGGGTCTCCCCCCCGAGGATGAGATCTGGGGGGCTGAGGGGT
Source organism: Neopelma chrysocephalum (assembly GCF_003984885.1). Lineage (NCBI taxonomy): Eukaryota > Metazoa > Chordata > Aves > Passeriformes > Pipridae > Neopelma > Neopelma chrysocephalum. Next base: position 1,507 of record NW_020919592.1, on the reverse strand, counting down.
CACTTTGAGGCAGTTTTGGGGGGTCTCAACCCCTCCCCAGATGGGGTTTGGGGGCTGGGGGGCTCACTTTGAGGCAGTTTTGGGGGGTCCCAGGTGGGGTTTGGGGGCTGGGGAGGGGGGCTCACTTTGAGGCAGTTTTGGGGGGTCTCTCCCCTCTCTAACACCCCCCCCGTCCCCCCCCCCAGGTGCTGTACTGGCGCGAGGGGTGGGTGGGCGACCGGTCCCGCCGCCACGCCCCCCCCGCGCCCCCCCCCCAGCCGGGGGTGCTGTGGGTGGGGGGCGAAGCCAGGGGGGTCGTCCTGGGGGGGCTTCACCCCTGGAGCCGCTACCGCCTCCAGGTGCTGGTGGTGAACGGGCGGGGGGCGGGACCCCCCAGCGCCGAGTACCGCTTCGACACCCCCGAGGGAGGTGAGACCCCCCCCCAAATCCGACCCAGGGACCCCCGGAAATGGGGGGAGGAAGGGGGGGGAGACCTCAAAATCCACCCCCGGGATCCCCGAAACTGGGGGAGGAGGGGGTGGGAGACCCCAAAATCTGCTCCCGGGACCCTCAAAAACCGCTGAGAGCCCCCAAAATCCACCCCTGGGACCCCCAAAAGTGGGGGGAGGAGGGGGTGGGAGACCCCAAAATCTGCTCCTCGGACCCCAAAATTGGGGGGAGGAGGGGGTGGGAGACCCCAAAATCTGCCCCGGGACCCTCAAAAACCGCTGAGAGCCCCCAAAATCCACCCCTAGGACCCCAAAATCCACCCCCGAGGGAGGTGAGACCCCCCCCCAAATCCGACCCAGGGACCCCCGAAACTGGGGGGAGGAGGGGGTGGGAGACCCCAAAATCTGCTCCCGGGACCCTCAAAAATGGGGGGAGGAGAGGGTGGGAGACCCCAAAATTCACCCCTGGGACCCCCAAAAGCTCTGAAAGCCCCCAAGTCCATCCTGGGGACCCCAAAATCCACCCCCGGGACCCCCAAAACTGCGGGGAGGAGAGGGTGGAGAGATCCCAAAATCCACCCCGGGACCCCCAAAACCCTCTGAGAGCCCCCAAAATCCACCCCTGGGACCCCCAAAATTGGGGGGAGGAGGGGGTGGGGAGACCCCAAAATCTGCCCCAGGACTCCAAAATCCACCCCGGGACCCCCAAAACTGGGGGGAGGAGGGGGTGGGAGACCCCAAAATTCACTCCTGGGACCCTCAAAACCCGCTAAGAGCCCCCAAAACCCACCCCCGAGGGAGGGGAGACCCCCCCCCCGACCCAGGGACCCCTGAAACTGGGGGAGGAGGGGGTGAGAGACCCCAAAATTCACCCCGGGACCCTCAAAACCTTCTGTGACCCCCCCAGCTCCACTCAAGGGACCCCCAAAAACCCCTGAGACCCCTCGACTCCACCCTGGGGACCCCAAAAACCTTCTGGGCCACCCCCCATCCCCCCCCCTTCTCGGCCCCCCCCCCCCCCCTGCCCCTATACCCCCCCCCCCGCCCCCCCCCACCCCCCCCCACCCCCCCCCCGCCCC
>NW_020919591.1:0-1262 GCF_003984885.1 Neopelma chrysocephalum | reverse complement strand
TGCTGGGGACACCAGTGCTGGGGACATTGGGGCCACCGGGGCCACCAGCACTGGGGACACCAGAGCTGGGGACAGCAGGGCCACCAGCCCTGGGGACATTGGGGCCACCACCCCTGGGGACACCAGTGCTGGGGACACCGGGGCCACCAGTGTTGGGGACACCGGGGACATCAGTGCTGGGGCCACCGTGGCCACCAGCACTGGGGCCACCAGGGCCACCAGCGCAGGGGCCATTGGGGCCACCAGCGCTGGGGCCACCGGGGCCACCACCCCCCACTGGGGACACCAGTGCTGGAGACACAGGGGCCACCAGCATGGGGCCACCAGGGCCACCACCCCACACCGTGGCCACCAGCCCCGGGGACACCACCCCTGGGGACACCGGGGCCACCAGTGCCAGGGCCACCAGGGCCACCAGCCCCGGGGACACCAGGGCCACGACAGTGTGACCCACGGCCGTGGGTCCGGCCCCCCCCCCCCCACGGGGCCCACCCAGCGCTTTTGGGGGGGTCTGGGGGGATCTGCAGGGCCCGTCCTGCCGTGGGGACACCCAGGGGACACTTGAGGGGACACTGGGGACACGTTTCACACCAGTGAGGGAGTCACGGGGCCGGGACTCAGGGGTGTCACCAGTGTCCCACTGCTGGTCCCAGTCTGAGCTGTGTCCTGGGGCTGTGTCCCAGTCCCAGTCCCAGTCCCAGTCCTGTATCCCTGTCCCAGTCCCGTGTCCCAGTCCCTGTCCCAGTGCCATGTCCTGGCCCCAGTCTGAGCTGTGTCCCTGTCCCAGTCCCCGTCCCTGTCCCACTCCCATATCCCAGTCCCATATCCCAGTTCTCTATCCCTGTCCCAGTCCCGTGTCCCAGTCCCAGTCCCAGTCCTGTATCCCTGTCCCAGTCCCGTGTCCCACTCCCTGTCCCAGTGCCATGTCCTGGTCCCAGTCCCAGTTCTGTGTCCCTGTCCCAGTCTCGTGACCCCCTGTCCCAATCCCAGTCCCGTCCCAGTCCCTCCCCAGTCCCAGTGCCGTGTCCCTGTCCCAGTCTCGTGACCCTCTGTCCCGATCCCAGTCCCGTCCCAGTCCCTCCCCAGTCCCAGTTCTGTGTCCCCATCCCGATCCCAGTCCCGTCCCAGTCCCAGTTCTGTGTCCCCGTCCCAGTCTGGTGACGCCCTGTCCCGATCCCAGTCCCGTCCCACTCCCATCCCAATCCCTCCCCAGTCCCCCCCACGTGCCCGTCCCGTCCCTGGGGGGGCTCTGCTGCCCCTGG
>NW_020919590.1:0-645 GCF_003984885.1 Neopelma chrysocephalum | reverse complement strand
GGGGACATGGGACGGACACGCAACAGACATGGGGACATTGGGACAGACACCAGGACAACGATGGGGGTGTGGGGGGACCCAGGACAGACCCACCAGCCCAGCGGGGTCACCTCTGAGGGGTTGTCCCCATCATCCTCCTCGGGGACACTCCCCTCTGTAGGGCCACCACCTTCTGTGGGGCCACCAGCCCACCGGGGTCATGACCTTTGGGTTGACCTCACTGTCCCGCACGGGGACACTCCCCTCCTTGGGGACATTGTCCTCCATGGGGCCACCAGCCCATTGGGGCCATCACCGTTGGGTTGTCCCCACCGTCCTCCTTGGGGACACCCCCCCTCTGGGGACACCGTCCTCTGTGGGGCCACCGGCCCACCGGGGTCGTGGCCACTGCGTTGTCCCCATCATCCCCTGTGGGGACACCCCCCGTGCCCTCCCATCGCCCCTTTCCCCCTCCACATCTCCACATTTCCACCGTTTCCTTCCTTTTTTCTTTTTTTCCTCCTCCTCGGCCCTTCCCGGCGGCCACCACACGAGGCCACCACGTCCCCCAAACCCCCCCCTTCCTCCTCCCACCCCACGGCCCCCAAACGTCCATCCGCGCGCGTCCGTCCGTCCGTCCGTCCTTCACCTGCCCTCCTCCCTCCT
>NW_020919589.1:0-534 GCF_003984885.1 Neopelma chrysocephalum | reverse complement strand
TCCCCCCCCAAAATCCCTATTTTCCCCCCAAATCCCTGTTTTCCTTACACCATCTGGTCGATGACCTGCTGCAGGTACTGGAAGTCTGCGTAGTCCCCCGAGGCCCCCAGGACCGTGGTGTCGTTGACCCTCAGGAGTCGGGAGATGCCCCGGAACCGGGCCAGGGATCCGTAGGATCCCACGGTGTCCGCGGCCAACATCACCCCCCCCTCGAACCTCACCCCCAGCACCGACGTGCCCGTCACCATCGGGCTCCTGGGGGGGCACAGACAGGGAAAATGAGACCCCCCAAAGCCCCTCGGGCTCCTCCGGCCCCGTTGGCACCATCCCAGCCAGCTTTGGGATCCTCCATCCCTGCTCCCAGTTTCCCCAGTCATCCCAGACTCCAGGAACCTCCACAGACCTTCTCCTTCCTTCTCCCCCCTCCCCATCTCCCCCCAGACCCCAAGAACCTCCACAGACCTTCCCCTTCCTTCTCCCCCCTCCCCATCTCCCCTCAGCCCCATCTCCCCCCTCCCCATCTCCCCCCAGACC
>NW_020919588.1:0-405 GCF_003984885.1 Neopelma chrysocephalum | reverse complement strand
GGGAAGGGAAGGTTTGGGAAGGGAAGGTTTGGGAAGGGAAGGGAAGGTTTGGGAAGGGGAGGGAAGGAAAGGAAAGGAAAGGGAAGGGAAGGGAAGGGAATGGAAGGAAAAGAAAGGAAAAAAAAGGGAAGGAAAGGAAAGGGATCGTGACCCCCCTCCTTTGCACCGCTCAGGACCTCGGTGGCTCCGATTTTGGGGGGAAAAACGAGCCGGGATCGCACGGGGAGGGAAAAGGGGAAGGGAGGGAAGATCCTCCGGGATGGAGAACATGGAATCCACCCCGCAGCCGTCCTGGCCCGGCGGGTTGGGCTCGACAGCAAGGCCGGGCTTTAGGACAAAGCCCGGGATCAAGAGCCCAGACGAGGGATGAGCCCGAGGGGGGGCAGGAATTTTGTTGCTGCCCCG
>NW_020919587.1:0-927 GCF_003984885.1 Neopelma chrysocephalum | reverse complement strand
AATTGGCACTGTTGAGGCTGGAGAAGAGAAGGCTTTGGGGTGACCTAGTTGTGGCCTTCAGTACCTGAAGGGAGCCGACAAGAAAGAGGGGGAGAGACTATTTACAAGGACCTGGAGAGACAGGAAAAGGGAAATGGCTTCACACTGAGAAAGGGCAGGGTTAGATGGGATATTAGGAAGAAATTCTTGACTGTGATGGTAGTGAGATCCTGGCACAGGTTGCTCAGAGAAGTTCTGGCTGCCCCAGTCCCTGGAAGTTGTTCAAGGCCATGCTAGATGGTGCTCTGAACAATCTGGTCTAGTGGAAGGTGTCCCTGTCCATGGCAAGGGGTTGGACTGAGATGCTCTTTAAGGTCCCTTCCCACTCAAACCATTCCATGATTCTGTGACTGATGGGGGAGGTGGTGGTCGGAGCCATCTTGGGCACAGAGACCCCAAAATGCTGGAGTTTTCCATTCTGGGTGGAGGAAGGAGGGGGCAGCAGAACTGACACCCTGGAGTAAGGGCAGGCAGACTTTGGTCTGCTTGGGAGAATGATTGCTGGAGTCCCTTGGGAGTCAGTCCTGAAGGGAAAAGGAGTCCAGGAAGGCTGGAGGTGCTTTAAGAAGGAAATCTCAAAGCTCCAGGAGCTGTGCCCATGTGCCCTAAGACAAGGGGGCAAAAAGCACAACTTGGTCAAACACAGAACTCAAACTGGAACTCAGGGAAAAAAGTGAGTTTATCACCTCTGGAAGGAGGGGCAGGAAGCTTGGGAGACTACAAGGATGTGGTAAGGTTATGTAGGGAGAAAATTCAAAGGGAAAAGGAACCAGAACAGAATTTGGCCACCACACTTAAAGACAGCAAAAGATGTGTCTCTGAATCCATGGGCAGCAAAAGAAGGGCTCAGGAGAATCTCCATCCCTTGCTGGGTGGAGAGGGCAGCAC
>NW_020919586.1:0-1451 GCF_003984885.1 Neopelma chrysocephalum | reverse complement strand
AATGGCCCTCAGCAGGGCTTGTTAAAGCTTCAAGGTACTCAAGGTTTATTAAGGTACTTTGCCTTTTCTTTGACTCTGACTTTTTAAGAGGTTTGTGCAATCATGGCCTCCAATTATCTGCTTTAATTAGTCCCTGGAGAGTCTATGTCAGGAATGGCCCTCAGCAGGGCTTATTAATGCTTCAAGGTACTCAAGGTTTTTTAAGGAACTTTGGTTTTTCCTTTTCCGAGTCTGAGAGGTTTGTTTAGTCATGGTCTCCAATTATCTGCTTTAATTAGTCCCTGGAGAGACTTTGTCAGTAGTGACACTCAGTGGGGCTCATTAATGCTTCAAGGTACTCAAGGTTTCTTAAGGAACTTTGGTTTTTCCTTTTCCAACTGAGTCTGAGACGTTTGTGCAGTCATGGCCTCCAATTATCTCCTCCAACAAGTCCATGAGGAGCCTGTATTGGGAATGGCCCTCAGTGGGACCCATTAATGCTTTGAGATATTTTGGGTTCTCCTTCTGACTCTGACTAATGGAAAGGTTTGTGCAATCTCCCCTCAGTACCTGAGGTTCAAGGCTCAGCACCAAAAGCCCCACGGGGCTCATTCAGACAAAGCAAGTCCTAACAAACCACGACCCTTCCTGTGATTTTCCTCCAGTCTAGACAGTAAATTAGGAATGTTGTCTCATGGAATCAGGGGACCATTGTGACACTGCAGGGCCCCATGGAACTCTTTTGCTCACGACGAGGGTCAGCACAAGAGACACCGACACCAACTTTAGAGAACAAGTGTGTAATTTTACTCCAGTGCAAAGCAGCAAAGAATGACAAAAGGATGAGCTCGGTAATGCACCTCATCATTCCTACAAAGAGTGCCTGGAGTGATTAGAAAAGATCCCTGCCCAGTTGGCCTCATCTGTTCCCCTCAGCCAGGCCCGCACGGCAGCGGGGGAGCCCCGGTCGCAGCCAAGGGTTGGAGAACCCCTCTCGGGCACGAGAAATCCTACCCAGGGCGTCCACTCATAGGGGAGGGCTCCATTTCTGCTGGGAGGGGGTCCAGCTTTTCTGGGCTTGGATAAACAAGCTCACAGAGCTACGAGTGCACAAAACCATCTGACTCCCTTCTCCTCCTGGGTTCCACCCAGAGCCTGGCCAGGGCTTAGGGGGAAAACCAGGGCAGTCAACCTGCCCCATCTCCTGCCAAACAAGGCCAGACATCCACTGCCATGGCCTTGACCACTCTCTAAACACATAAAGATCATATGTTGCTAACAATCATACACATTTTGTTAATGAACAGATATGAGCAGTATTCACTAATGAGCAGATACTAATACATCTTACTAATAAGCACACACATTTTGTTGATGAGCAGATACACAGCTGTAGTGTTATCACACTACATCTTTTACTCACAAACATATATAGGTTTAGCTAATGAGTGGATACACGGATAAATAGAACA
>NW_020919585.1:0-1030 GCF_003984885.1 Neopelma chrysocephalum | reverse complement strand
GCCGCCGCCTCGCGCCGCGCCCGACCCGCCTGCGGGCACCGGGCACCAGAGAGGGCACCAGGGATCACCAAGGGCACCGGAGTGGGCACCACGGATCACCGGGGGCACCGCGCACCACGGCGGGCACCGTGACACGGAGTGGGCACCACGGATCACCGGGGGCACCGTGCACTGGAGTGGGTACCAGGGATCACCAGGGGCACCAGGGATCACCAGGGGCACCGCACACTGGAGTGGGCACCAGGGAACACCGGGACCACCACACACCACACCGGGCACCGCGACACGGAGTGGGCACCAGGGATCACCAGGGGCACCGTGTACCGCGGTGGGCACCGCACACTGGAGTGGCCACGAGGGATCACCAGGGGCACCGCACACCGTGGTGGGCACCACGGATCACCGGGGGCACCGCGACACGGAGTGGGCACCAGGGATCACCAGGGGCACTGCACACCGGAGTGGGCACCAGGGATCACCAGGGGCACCAGGGATCACCAGGGGCACCGCACACCATGGTGGGCACCGCAGTGGGCACTGGGCACCACAGCAAGCACCGCGCACCGGAGTGGGCACCATGGACCACCGGGAGCACCCAGCACCACCATGGGCACCGCGTACCGCAGCGGGCACCGGGGGGGCTGCAGGAGGGGAGGGGGCGGCAGGTCAGGAGAGGGGAGAGGGGAGCCAGGAATGGGGAGAGGGCAGCAGGTGAAAGGGGAGAAGGAGAAGGGAATGGAAAGAGGGCGGTGAGAGGAGACAGGAAGAAGGGAATGGAGAGAGGGCAGCGAGCAAGAAGGAAGAAGGAGAAAGGAATGGGGACATAACAGCAGGTGAAAGTGGAGAAGGGAACGGGGAGAGACCAGTAGGGATAGAGAAGAGGGAGGAGGGAGGGCAGAAGGTGAGAGAGAAGAAGAAAATAGGGAGAGGGCAGCGGGTGAGAGAGCAGAGGGGTCAGAAACAGAGAGAGGGCAGCAGGTGAGAAGGGAGCAGAGCAGGGAAAGGCAGCATCAGGAACAGGGAGCTGGGA
>NW_020919584.1:0-458 GCF_003984885.1 Neopelma chrysocephalum | reverse complement strand
CGGGGAAAACCGCGGGGACAACCCCGGACCCACCCGCGCCCCCCCCGCCCCCCCCCCGGACCCCCCCCCCCCCCCCCCCCCGCCGGCGCTCTACCCGCCCGCTCCCCTTAAGGCCCCGCGGCTGCTCCCGGGGGGTCCTGCCGCTCCCCCGGGACGTCCCCGGGAGGGTCCCCCCGGTCCGGTCGGGCCCCAACCGGGCGGTGCCGCCGCCCCTCCCCCGCTCACCGGGCAGTGCCGGGCGCGGCCGCTCCGCCTCTCCCGCCGCTTCCGGGGTTGCCCCGCGCGCCTGCGCGCCCGGCCGACCCCTCCCTCCGCGCGTGCGCCGCCCGGCGCCCCACGGGAGCCGTAGTTCGCTCCCCTCCGAGGGGCGCGAGGCATCACGGGAGTTGCAGTCCCGCTTCGCCGCGGGGCGCGATGGGAGTTGTAGTCCCGGGGGGGAAAGGGTTTGGGGGGGGCTG
>NW_020919583.1:0-590 GCF_003984885.1 Neopelma chrysocephalum | reverse complement strand
GGGGGGGGACTGGGGGGTTTTAGGGTCTCCCTGACCCCCTTTCTCCCCCATTTCCCCTCCCTTTCTCCCCCCAGAGATGGTGGGGGTCTCATTTTAGGGGTTTTGAGACCCCCCTGACCCCCCAGTTCCTGTCTGCTCTCCTCATTGCCCCCCCCAGGGATGGCAGGGGTGCCGTTCGAGTTTTGGGGGGTTTTGGGACCCCCCTGACCTCCCCTTTCCACCCCCAGGGATGGCGGGGGTGTCGTCCGAGGAATTCTCGGCCCCCCCCGGGGCGGAGCTGGTGCTGGAGCCCCTTTTCGGGGGCAACATCCTGGAGAGCAAAGGGGAACCCGAGGGGGGGCTCCCCGAAAGGGGAGGAGGGGCCCTGCCCCTCCCCCAGCCCCGCCCCCGCCGAGGAGGAGGGGACCGAGAGGCCGTGGTGGGGAAGGCGCCCGAGGGAGCCGAGCTGAGGAGGAGGAGGATGAAGGTCCAGACCCTGGGACGGAGGTGCTGGGAGATCAGGCAGGTGGGAATCCCCAAAATCCTGGGGACCCGCCCCCTAAAAAAATCCTGGGACAGCCCCCAGGGACACCCCACAAAAAATCCTGGGG
>NW_020919582.1:0-531 GCF_003984885.1 Neopelma chrysocephalum | reverse complement strand
GCAGCGTCCCTGAGGAGTGGTCTTGCGCCTGAAAGCAACCTTTTTTTTCATCCTTCCACTGCTTTGGCAATCTTGGGAAGAATACCTGCGTACGTTTTAGCTTACAGGTACTGGAAGAGGCTACTCAAGGAAGTGGTCCCAGCCCCAAGGCTGCCAGAGTTGAAGAAGGATTGGCATGCTACTCTCAGGCACATGCTGGGACTCTTGGGGATGGTCCTGTGCAGGGCTAAGGCTTGGACTGGAGGATCCTCGGGGGTCCCTTCCAACTCAGCACATTGGGTGGGATTCCGGGTGGTGTCCTGGGCCCCCATCCCCCAGCGGGAAGCGCCGCAGCTCCGCCTCAGCGGCGGCTCTGCCCCCGCGGCAGGGAGGGTGCGGACAGCCACCAGCTCCAGGGGCGCCCTCGGGGCTCATCAGCCTCTGGCAAGTAGCTCAGCCCCGAGATCCACTCGACTGACACACACATATCCCTGCCCCTATGGCGAAGGCTCTGGCAAGGCAGTGGCAGCTGCCACACAAACCTGCAGCCGC
>NW_020919581.1:0-1719 GCF_003984885.1 Neopelma chrysocephalum | reverse complement strand
GATCCCATCCAAGGAGTCTTTCTGCTCTGCCTTTTGCAGCTGCACTTGTCTATCTCGTATTGGCCTCTTTAGCCACCAAAGCTCTTGTAGCAAATGTGGGTAGAGCCCTTCCCAAATCGCGAAGCCCGGCCATGATTTTGGATATTAATTTGGGAGTCTGGACTCATTGGTTTATTTGGTTCTGGAACTGGTATTGGGTTGATTTGGTTTTGGAAACAGGTATTTGGTTTATTTTGTATTATGGGCATTTCAGGTTGCAGAGAAAGAATCTTGAAGAAATCCTTTCTGGTATTTTGGATATTAACTTGTGATGTTCACACTTATAAGTTGATTTGGTTTTGGAAACTGGTGTTTGGTTTATTTTGTATTCCTGAACCATTGGAAACAAATTGGGACCCCCTTGGAGGGACAAAGCTGTTGATGCTCCAGGGGTTCCAGGACCCTGAGGATTCCAGTGCCCACTGAAAGTGTTATTCAGGGAGATCCTCTCGGTCCCTGGATCCGGGGAGTTCCAAGCAAGATGCCTGGGATTTTATTAAGGCGTTAAAAGGTTTATAAAAGGTATATAAAGATATATAAAAGGTGTACCTAACCAACATAGACATGGAGCTCTATAATGTAATATGATTGACTTCTAAAAAGTAGTGATAGAACTGTAAAAGAAGAGGTGTGATGCCTCAGAGCTTTTTGAATTTTTTAACTTTGGTAGATTTTAGAAGTAGTGGTGTAGTAATTGAAGATTTAAATGTAGCTGCATTGTATCCCTTACCCTGTAGCATAATGTTTGCACATCTCCAACCCTGTTACCCCATTCCATATCAATCCCTCTAAATTCCATTAGCGTGTTTAGTCTTCTTTTCAAGGTAGAATTGTAGAAAAGCCTGGACCAGAAGACATCACACAGACACAGCCACCTTCAAGGCCAGAACTCTGGAGGAGCTCCAAGGACTGTGGGTGCTGTGAAGAAGATGAAGCTGAGGAAGAAGGGGTCCCAAAGACCCCCAACCCAGTTCCCAAAGGGGTGTGTCGGGGGCAGAACGGGGCAGAAGCGGGGGGTGGAGAGATCTGGGGTTGGATGGACCTTGTTATAAAATCCCAGAGCCACTGTCTGGGGGGTGCCCGTCGTGTGTGTTCCCCTGGCCTGAGGCTCCATTCAAGGCCCTGCTCTCTTTATCTCATCTCATCCACTCCCCTGGCCTGGAGTCTTTTCCTCCGCGCTCTCTTGAGGCAACGGGGACTGGAGCTCCCAGGTGCTGGTGAGGCTGGAAATCCCCCCCGGTGCCAGGTGGAGCACGTCAGCCTGGAGCATCCCCTGAGCCGGGATTGGGGTACGGCCCGGCCCCCCCAGCCCCGGGGGGACACTGGGAGGGGGGTGAGGGGCTTTGGGGGCCGTGGGGGGAACTGGGAGGGAGTTTAGGGGGGTAAGGGAAAAGGTCTGGGGGGGAATAGAGAGTCTGAGAAGGAGGTCGTGTGTCCCCCTGTACCTGCTTTTGTTCTGACACCAGCCGGCTGCTCCCGGTGTTCCCAGTAAAGCTTCCCAATTCTCTGCACTCCCTGGATGCCCACTTTTGGAGCTCCCCCCTCCCCCGCACCCACGGACCCCCCCGAACCCCCCAAAGGCCCCGGGGCTGCCGCGGGGGCCCCCAACGGCCCTCAGCCAATCCCAAAGCGCCCACGCCGCCCGCGCCCAATCCCAGCGCGCCGCGCTGATGACTCATC
>NW_020919580.1:0-817 GCF_003984885.1 Neopelma chrysocephalum | reverse complement strand
GGGGCCCCCCCGGAGCCGCTGCTTCGTTTCCAGGCCCGCGCCCGCCGGGGGGGGCCGCGCCGGGACCCCCAAGTGCTGCTGCGGCTCCGGCCCGTCCCCGACCTCCCCCCGCCCCTTTTCCACGAGTTTTTCCACTTCCTGAGGGGTTTCCTGCCCCAAATGGTTCGGCAGCGCCTGGGAATGGGGCGGGGGGAGGGGGGCGCGGACCCCCCCGAGGGGGAATTTTGTACGTCCTGAGTTTTTCCAGTAAAATCCCGTTTTGCAGTTGGCTCCCGCGTGGGGGTTTTTTGGGGGACAAAACGGGGGAAAAGAGCTCTCGGGGACAAAAATCCCCCCTCTGTCCTTAAATTTCCCTTATTTCTAAGTTTTGGAGAATTTGGGGCTCAGCTGGAAATTGGATTTATTTCCATATTTCCCGTGGGTGTTTAACCCTGAAAACCAGAGAAATGATGGGTGTAATATTACCAACAGTAATTAGAAAATAACCAACGGGGGCATTCAGGACTCGGGGGGGGGGAATCTGTTTTCCAGCGTGTCCCGGGGGGGGTTCTCGGAGGGAATTTTGGGGAGAAACCTCCGGAAACGGGAGCGGCCGGGACGAAACTCCCGCGCGATATGCAAATCACCCGCGAGGGGGCGGGGCGAGCGCCACAGGAGCGCGCGGGCGGCCAATCGGGTCGGAAGGAGGGCGGGGTTATGCAAATCGAGCGCCTCTCGGTCGCTCTCGGTGACGTCACTGGAGCGCGACGCCGTCTCCGCAGCGACGATGGCGCTGAACGCGGGTGCGGCACCGGCGGGACCCCCCCGGGAAAACCCC
>NW_020919579.1:0-1233 GCF_003984885.1 Neopelma chrysocephalum | reverse complement strand
AGGGGTGGCACCTGCTGGGGACACCGCATGTGGCACCTGGGACATCTGAGGACAATGAGATGACACCTGGGGCATGGGACACCTGAGGTGGCACCTCATGGGGACACCTGGGGTGGCACCTCTGTGGTGACACGGGACACAGGGGACAGGGGGGGTGACACCTGGGACACCAGGGGTGGCACCTCTGACACCTGGGGACAAGGAGGTGGTACCTGGGGGGACACCAGGTGTGGCATCACCTGGGGGACAAGGAGGTGACACCTCCTGGGGGTGCAGGGGGTGGGGACACTGGGCCACCAGGTGTGTTCCCCGGGCCACCAGGGTGTGGCAGCTTTTCTAGGGCCGCCAGGTGTGGCACCTCCAAGGGGACGCCGGCCCCAGGTGTGTCCCAGTTGTCCCCTCATGTGCCCCCCAGGTCCCCCCAGGTGTGTCCAGGTCCCCCCAGGTGTGTCCAGGTGTGTCCCCAGGTGTCCCCAGGTGTGTCCCAGGTGTGTCCCACCTGTCCCTGGTGTCCCCAGGTGTCCCCAGCTCCCCCCCCAGGTGTCCCCAGGTGTGTCCCAGGTGTGTCCCAGGTGTCCCCAGGTGTCCCAGGTCCCCCCCGGTGTTGCCTCCCAGGTGTGTCCCAGGTATCTCAGGTCCCCCCAGGTGTGTCCCAGGTGTGTCCAGGTCCCCCCCAGGTCCCCCCAGGTGTGTCCCAGGTGTCCCGTCACGTGTCCAGGTGTGTCCCAGGTGTGTCCCAGGTGTATCCAGGTGTCCCAGGTGTGTCCCCACCTGTCTCCCACCTGTCCCAGGTCCCACCAGGTGTGTCCCAGGTGTCCCCAGGTGTGTCCCAGGTATCCCCAAGTGTGTCCAGGTGTGTCCCAGGTGTGTCCCAGGTGTGTCCCCAGGTCCGTCCAGGTGTGTCCCACCTGTCCCAGGTCCCCCCAGGTGTCCCCAGGTGTGTCCCAGGTGTGTCCAGGTGTCCCCTCATGTGTCCAGGTGTGTCCCAGGTGTGTCCCTAGGTCTGTCCAGGTGACCCCAGGTGTCCCCAGGTATGCCCAGGTCCCCCCAGGTCCCCCCAGGTGTGTCCCCAGATGTGTCCCAGGTGTGTCCCAGGTGTCCCAGGTGTCCCCAGGTATCTCAGGTGTCCCCAGGTGTGTCCCAGGTGTCCCAGGTGTCCCCAGGTGTGTCCCAGGTGTGTCCCACCTGTCCCAGGTCCCCCCAGGTGTGTCCCAGGTGTCCCCAGGTGTGTCC
>NW_020919578.1:0-419 GCF_003984885.1 Neopelma chrysocephalum | reverse complement strand
CCCCAACTTTTTAACAGCACCAACTGAGGCCTTATTAAAGTCATGCCGAGATGTTTCCTGGAGAGAAAAATCAATTACATTGAATTGTTTGTCTTCCTAGAATGATTTGGGTTGGAAGGGACCTTAAAGCTCGTTCATTCCAACCCCCTGCCATGGGAAGGGACACCTTCCACTGGACCAGGCTATTCCAAGTCCCATCCTTGTATTGAGACACCAACTCCCAAAAAGATGGAATTTTCATTGGCTTTTTGTTAAAGCCGAGCTGGGAGATGTCATTGGAACACAAAACATTTACTCCCAAACTGGGTGACCAGTCTCTGGGGGTGATTTCCTGCCTAGTTTTATACCATCTAAAAGAGAATTTTATTAAATATGATAAGATTGTATGTGATTTCTATAATATACATTCTGAAATGTCT
>NW_020919577.1:0-567 GCF_003984885.1 Neopelma chrysocephalum | reverse complement strand
GGGGGGTGGGTTATCCCGATTCCCACCTTTCCATCTGCGTCCAGTGGCCGCATTCCTCCAGGTGCTCCCGGCGCAGCCGCGGGATCTTGGGAAGAGAGAGGGGGGGAAAGGGATGGAGGGGGTTTGGATCCTATCCGGGGGCATTCCCGGTTTTCCTTGTGATCCCTGGTGGGATTCCCAGGGTTGGGAATTCTGGGCTTACCCAGTTTTCCATGCCCTTGCTGAGGCTGGGATGCAGCACCGGGTCCTTCCCGGCCGTCACCATCAACGCCGGCAGCGGGATCTGGGGGGATCCAGGGATTCAGAGGGATCCAGAGGGGATCCAGGCATCCAGAGGGATCCAGAGGGGATCCAGGGATTCAGAGGGATCCACAGGACATGGAGGGGACAGGGAGGATCCAGGGGTATCCAGGGATCCAGAGGAGGATCCAGAGGGGACGGGGGGGGATCCCGGGATTCCGAGGGACCCAGAGGGGACAGGAGACACAGGGGGGATCCAGAGGGAATCCAGAGGGACACAGGGGGGATCCAGGGATCCAGGGGACATGGAGGGGACAAGGGGATCCA
>NW_020919576.1:0-687 GCF_003984885.1 Neopelma chrysocephalum | reverse complement strand
CCCCCCCCCCCCGAGGCCCCCCCGAGCCCCCCCGGCCGGGTGGGAGCTGAGCCCCAGCCTCCAGGAGGGCTTTTTAGGGGGGGTGGGATGCAGCTGGGGGGGCCGGAGCAGCCCTGGGAGGGGGGGCAGAGGGAGAGGGGGGAGAAGCCAGGAGCCCTGAGTGTTGTGAGGGGGGGGGTTAGGGGGGGGCCCCCCGGGGTGGGGGGGGGGGGGGGGTGGGGGACGGGGGGGGGGGACGCCTGGGGAGTGCGGAGCGGGGAGAGACCCCCGTGGTGAGAGCAGGGCTGAACCCCAGAGTGGAGGATTTTGGGATGGAGGGGGGTGGTGGTGTCTCTGGTCCTGGCTCTGCCGCGAAGTGACCTTGGCGAAGTCACGTCACCTCTCTGTGCCTCAGTTTGCCCCGTCTGTAAAATGGGGGGGGGGGGGGGGGGGGGGGTTGGGGGGGGACGCGGAACCAACCGTCGCAGAGCGCTGGGAGACTCCTGGATGCAATACCGAGCCCGGCCCCCCCCGCGGGGTGGGCGAGGACCCTCTGCCGGGACCCCCACAGCCCTGCACCACCCCCCCCCCGGGGCCGGTCCTGCCCCCCCCCCCGCCGTGGCGGGGGTCGGGGGGGGGCTGAGGCGCAAATTAAAGGAGCCTGAACTGGACGCGTCACTCTCTGCTCGCGGCAGCGGGACCCCCCCG
>NW_020919575.1:0-743 GCF_003984885.1 Neopelma chrysocephalum | reverse complement strand
AGATACAGGCTTTCTTAACGGGGGAAAAATGCTATTGTTGGCTTTCAGGAATCCTGCGCCGAAATTGCCGGCCCAAGTCCCAAAATTGAATACGGACAAAGATTCCTCCCAGATAAATGGTGCCAGGACAACAAGCTCTTCCTGCACGTGGAGTGTCCAATGACCTGTACCTGAGACCTCGAGGGTAAGGGCTTTCTTTTCTGGGGGAAGGGGTGATAGTTTGGTTGCAGGAGTACTGCACTGAAATTACCACTCCGAGTCCCAAAATTGAATACGGACGAGGATTCCTCCCCGACAAAAGGTGCCACCACAAAAAGCTCTTGCTGCCCATGGAATGCTGAGGCTGGACTACCAAGTGCACCTGAAACCATGAAGGAAAGCAGTTTGTTTTCTGGGAGAAAGGGCCGAGGTTACCTTGCAGGAATGCCAGAACCGAAAGTGCAAGTCCAGCTGTCAAAATTGAATACTGACGAAGATTCCTCCCAGACAAAAGTTGCTAGGACAGAAAGCACTTGCTGCCCCTGGAGTGCCCAGGCAGGCCCAGCAACTGAACCTGAAACCATGAAGGTCAGAGTTTTCTTTCTGGGGAAAAAGGGCTGAGGTTCCCTTGCAGGAATCCTAGAGCTGAAAGTGCAAGTCCAGCTGTCAAAATTGAATACGGACGAAGATTCCTCCCAGACCAAAGGTACCACACCAGAAAGCTCTTGCTGCTTAAGGAGTGCCAGGGCTGGCCCACCAAGTGC
>NW_020919574.1:0-793 GCF_003984885.1 Neopelma chrysocephalum | reverse complement strand
TGGTGGACTCTGGAATTCCAGGCTGTAGGAAATGGTGGACTCTGGAATTCCGGGCTGGAGGAGGTGGTGGGATCCAGAATGCTGGATAGAGGGAATGGTGGGCTCTGGAATTCCAGGCTGGAGGGGATGATAGGCTCTGGAATTCCAGGCTGGAGAGGGTGATGGTTCAGAGGGGATGGAAGAGGCTTTGGAATGCTGGGATGCAAGGGAGCGGTGGGATCTGGAATGCCGGGATGGAAGGGGGTTGGTGGGCTCTGGAATTTTGGGATGGAAGGGATGGAAGGGGCTCTGGAATTTCAGGATGGAGGAGGTGGTGACCTCTGGAATTTTGGGATGGAAGGGATGGAAGGGGCTTTGGAATGCTGGGATGGAAGGGGTTTGGTGGGTCTGGAATTCCAGGCAGGAGGAGCAGATGGGCTCTGGAATTCCGGGCTGGAGAGGGTGGGGGATTCAAAAGGGGATTGTGGGCTCTGGAATGCCGGGATGGAAGGGGGTTGGTGGACTCTGGAATTCCAGGCTGGAGGGGGTGGTGGGCTCTGGAATGTTGGGAATGGTGGACTCTGGAATTCCAGGCTGTAGGAAATGGTGGACTCTGGAATTCCGGGCTGGAGGAGGTGGTGGGATCCAGAATGCTGGATAGAGGGAATGGTGGGCTCTGGAATTCCAGGCTGGAGGGGATGATAGGCTCTGGAATTCCAGGCTGGAGAGGGTGATGGTTCAGAGGGGATGGAAGAGGCTTTGGAATGCTGGGATGCAAGGGAGCGGTGGGATCTGGAATGCCGGGATGGAAGGG
>NW_020919573.1:0-577 GCF_003984885.1 Neopelma chrysocephalum | reverse complement strand
GGGACAGGAGGATGTGACACACAGGGACAGGAGCACAGGGAACAAGGGCACATGGAGGTGGAGGTGCACTGGGAGGGGGCACACAGGGACAGGGCACAGGGGTACCACGGATGGTGGGGGGCACATGGGGATGTGGCACATGGGGACAGGGCCACCGAGCTCCTCTGCTGTCAGTGCCAGGTCTCCGTGCAGGCAGGGCCACCCCAGCTTCCCCAGCCTGGCATGCAGTGAGCTGGATGGCCTCGGCTTGGGGCTGGGGGGGACTCCAGGAGCCACCTCAGCTCTGGGTGGGGCTGTGCCCTCACCTCGCTCCCCACGCAGGTGCCGGGAGAGGTGCCCGGTGGGGCGGTACGGGCAGGACTGCCAGGAGAGCTGCGACTGTGCCAACGGGGGCCAGTGCTTCCACGTGGACGGGGGCTGCCTGTGCGAGCCCGGCTTCCAGGGCAGCCGCTGCGAGGAGCGGCACTGCCTGCCCGGCCTCTACGGCCTGCACTGCCAGAGCCGCTGCCTCTGCCACCCCCAGCACAGCCAGAGGTACGGCCCCCCTCCCTTCCCACCCCACCCTGGCACCCCCACC
>NW_020919572.1:0-510 GCF_003984885.1 Neopelma chrysocephalum | reverse complement strand
CTAATAATAATTGTAATGAAAAAGAGAGAGAGGAGAATAAAACAAGAAAAATAATTGATGCACAATACAAATGCTTACCACCCACTGATCGATGCCCAGCCTGTCCCTGAGCTGCAATTCACTCCTGGCCAAGTCCCCCTGGTTCCCATGCTGAGCATGAGTTGTATGGGATGGAATATCCCTTTGGCCAGTTCAGGTCAGCTGTCCTGTCCGTGCTCCCCCCCAGCTCCCTGTGCACTTCCTCTCTGGCAGAGCATGGGAAACTGAGAAGTCCTTGACTCTGGGTAAGCAGTACTTAGCAACAATCAAAACATCAGTGTGTTGTCAACATTATTCTCAACATTACTCTCATGCTAAATCCAAGAACCACAGCACTGTACCAGCTACTAAGAAAACACTAATTCTACCCTAAGTGTCCCAAATCAGGGCATTTCATCAAGCGGTACAGCTACATGGGATAGAAAGAAGGTCTGGCATTTATTTCCCTCTGTAAAACCAAGTTGAAATATG
>NW_020919571.1:0-992 GCF_003984885.1 Neopelma chrysocephalum | reverse complement strand
TTGAGGTGCAGTTGGTGGCTCAGCCTGGGCACTCCATGGGTAGCCAGGGCTTTCTGTGCTGGCCCCTTTTCCCTGGGAGGAATCTTCATTTGGATGGCTTTTGGGGGAGGGGGGGCCGGCACCGGTGGCCTGGGGCTGACTTACGGGATCAGCAGCCCTTTGCCCAGGATAGAACACCTGGGAGTTTTGGCTTTTGGGTGCATTTGGTGGCTCAGCCCGTGCACTCCGTGGGCAGGCAGAGCTTTCTGTGCTGGCCCTTTTTCCCTGGGAGGAATCTCCATTTGGATGGGTTTTGGGGCAGGCGGAGCCGGCACCGTTGGCCCGGGGCTGACCAAAGGGGTCAGCAGCCCTTTGCCCAGGACAGAAAGACTAGGAGCTTTGGGTTTTGGGTGCAGTTGGTGGCGCAGCCTGGGCACTCGGTGGGCAGCCGGAGCTTTCTGTGCTGGCCCCATTTCCCTTGGAGGAATCTTCATTTGGATGGGTTTTGGGGCAGGGGGGGCCAGTTCCGGCTCACCGGGGCTGACCAAAGGGATCAGTAGCCCTTTGCCCAGGACAGAAAGCCTGGGAACTTTGGCTTTTGGGTGCAGTTGGTGGTGCAGCCTGGGCACTCCATGGTCAGCTAGAGCTTTCTGTCCTGGCTCCTTTTCCCTGGGAGGAATCTTCATTTGGATGGGTTTTGGGGGGTGGGGGGCCGGAACCGGCCGCCCGGGGCTGACCAAATGGATCAGCAGCCCTTTGCCCAGGACGGAAAGCCTGGGGGCTTTGGCGTTGAGGTGCAGTTGGTGGTGCAGCCTGGGCACTGCGCGGGAGCCGGAGGTTTCTTTGCTGGCCCCTTTTCCCTGGGAGGAGTCTTCATTTGGATGGATTTTGGGGTGGGGAGTGCCGGCACCGGTGGTCTGGGGCTGACCAAAGGGATCAACAGCCCTTTCCCAAGTACAGAAATCCTAGGAGCTTTGGGTTTGAGGTGCAGTTAGTGGCGCAGCCAGGGCACT
>NW_020919570.1:0-1076 GCF_003984885.1 Neopelma chrysocephalum | reverse complement strand
TCTCGCCTGCTATTTGTGCGCCTCGATCAGCTCTACGCGTGCAGCCGTTTCTCCCGGTCCTGGCGCCTTCGGTCTGGAAGGAATCCTCGACCGTATGAAATTTTTTCCCCCAGGCCGGCCGGCTCCCTGGACCACGCACGACGGCCGTTTTTGCCCAGAGGGAGAGACCTGACCCTCCGGCTCTCGCCTGCCCCTTGTGCACCGTGATCGGCTCTACCTTCACAGCCGGGCCTCCCGGTCCTGGCGCCTTCGGTCTGGAAGGAATCCTCGACCGTATGCAATTTTAGCCCCGGACTGGCAGGCGCACCGGCCAGCGAAAGATGGCCCTTTTTGCCCAGAAGGAGGGGCCTGACCCTCCGGCTTTCGTCTGCTATTTGTGTTCTGCGACCGGCTCTACGCGCGCAGCCAGGGCTCCCGGTCCTGGCGCCTTCGGTCTGGAAGGAATCCTCGACCGTATGCAATTTTAAACCCCGGCCAGACGGCGCACCGGCCCACGAGCGACGGCCCCTTTTGCCCAGAAGGAGGGGCCTGACCCTCCGGCTCTCGCCTGCTTTTTGTGCGTTGCGATCGGCTCTACACACGCAGCTGGGGCTCCCGGTCCTGGCGCCTTCGGTCTGGAAGGAATCCTCGGCCGTATGCAATTTTAGCCCCCGACTGGCAGGTGCCCCGGCCCATAAACGACGGCCTTTTATGCCCAGAAGGAGGGGCCTGACCCTCCGGCTCTCGCCTGCTATTTGTGTGCCGCTATCGGTTCTACGCGTTCTGCCGGGACTCCAGGTCCTGGCACCTTCGGTCGGGAAGGAATCCTCGACCATATGCAATTTTAGCCCCCGGTCGGCCTGCGCACGGGCCCACGAACGACGGCCCTTTTTGGCCAGAAGGAGGGGCCTGACCCACCGGCTCTCGCCTGTTATTGTGTGCCGTGATCAGCTCTACGCGTGCAGGCGGCGCTCCCGGTCCTGGCGCCTTCGGTGTGGAAGGAATCCTCGACCGTATGCAATTTTAGCCCCCGACTGGCAGGTGCCCCGGCCCATGAACGACGGCCCTTTATGCCCAGAAGGAGGGGCCTGACCCCC
>NW_020919569.1:0-370 GCF_003984885.1 Neopelma chrysocephalum | reverse complement strand
GGGCTCCACACCCACCCCCAGCACTCCCTGGGGGGGGCCCCAAAACCGCTGTGTCCCCCCCGCCGGCACCGGGCTGACAATGGAGCCGGCGGGGCCTGACCCAGCAACACCAACCCCCACCGCGGGGGGGGACCCGCATCCCTCCGCCCACTGCCGGGGCTCTGCCGCCAGCACCCCCAAAAAACACCTCGCGACAACCCCCAAGAGCTCCAGGGGCGGAGCAGCAACAACAACAGCAGGAGAACAATCACCCCCCATCCAGTGGGTGTCCGGGAAGTGGAAACTCATCCCAAATATCCTGGGTGGAGCGTGGGGGTCGAGACATACTCTGGCTGCCAGCACAGATTTCCTTACAAAGTCTGAAGCGAGT
>NW_020919568.1:0-949 GCF_003984885.1 Neopelma chrysocephalum | reverse complement strand
GAATGACGGCCATTTTTGCCCAGCAGAGGGGGCCTGACCCTCCGGCTCTCGCCTGCTATTTAGGCGCCGAGATCGGCAATACGCGCGCAGCTGGGGCTCCCGGTCCTGCCGCCTTCGATCTGGAAGGAATCCTCGACCGTATGCAATTTTAGCCCCCGGTCGGCCGGAGCACGGGCCCACGAACGACGGCCCTTTTTTCCCAGAAGAAGGGGCCTGACCCTCCGGCTCTCACCTGCCCCTTGTGCGCTGCGATCGGTTCTACGCGTGCAGCCAGGGCTCCCGGTCCTGGCGCCTTCGGTGTGGAATGAATCCTCTACTATACGGAATTTTAGCCCTCTTCTGGCCAGCGCACCGGCACACGAACGACGGCCCTTTTTGCCCAGAAGGAGGGGTCTGACCCTCTGGCTCTCGCCTGCTATTTGTGCGCCGCGATCGGCTCTATGCGCGCAGTTGTGGCTTCCGGTCCTGGCGCCTTCGGTCTGGAAGGAATCCTCGACTGTATGCAATTTTAGCCCCCTGTCAGCCGACTCACCGGCCTACGAACGAAGGCCCCTTTTTCCCTTTAGGGGGGGCCTGACCCTCCGGCTCTCGCCTGCTATTTGTGCGTTGTGATCGGCTCTACAAGCGCAGCAGGGGCTCCCGGTCCTGGCGCATTCGTTCGGGAAGGAATTCTCGACCGTATGCAATTTAGCCCACGGTCGGCCGTCACGCGGGCCCACGAACGAAGGCCCTTTTTGGCCTGAAGGAGGGGCCTGACCCTCCGGCTCTCGCCTGCCTTTTGTGTGCCGTGATTGGCTCTACGCGCGCAGCCGGGGCGCCCGGTCCTGGCGCCTTCGGTGTGGAAGGAATCCTCGACCGTATGCAGTTTTAGCCCCCCACTGGCAGGCGCGCCGGCCAGCGAAAGACGGCCCTTTTTGCCCAGAAGGAGGGGCCTGACCCTCCGGGTCTC
>NW_020919567.1:0-1877 GCF_003984885.1 Neopelma chrysocephalum | reverse complement strand
ATACCCTTGGGTCGGTGAGACAGGTCTGTGCTCTGAATTCCAGAGCCAGGACTTCAGCCCTCCATTCCCTGCAGTCACAGCCTGCAGCCTCCCTGCAAACCACTCACATGGCCCCAGTTCCTTCCTCTGCCTGGCATGTTTTCTCTCCAAAATGCATCCTCACACCTGCTCCTGTTTTCAGCCAAGTCTTCTTTCCCACCTGAGGGGTTCTGTCCACCAGCACGGGGCTGCAGCATCCCTGGGGAGCCACACGGAGCCAGGAGGAGGCTCCAGCCTGCAGCTCCTCCAGCATCCCTTGCCCAAGCAGTTGCTCCCCATCCTTCAGCTCAGAAGGGGTCTAAGTGAGGCATTTGTGGCTTTCTGGAGAGATCCATCTGCTGTGGCTGCTCTGGGAGGAGCCCCTGTGAATCCACACATAAATAGCACCCTGTGTCCCCCCGCTGGAGTCCCTGGAACCCCCGTGGCAGATGGGCTGGAGGAGCCTCAGCAGCATCCTCAGAGCTGCCAAGCAGCCAAATGGCTTCATGTGTTGCCACTACAGGAGAGTAATTCTGGGACACTGCATGTCTGGCTGAAAAAGGGATGAAGTGGTTTAACTAGGGTGGAATCACAGCTCAGAGTTTATCCCTCGGTGGATAAGTGGATGTGGGATGTGAACCCTGGGATGGAGCCACCAGAAATCACCACACGTGGTTTCCTTCATCCCAAAGCCTGTGCTTGTACATCCACCTGCCCTAAAATTGGCCCCCAAACCCAGGAGGATGTTTTAGAGCCCAGCAGTGAAAACTATCTTCCAGCTTTGCTAATGTTTTAAAAAAAATAATCAATTAATCAAATATTTCATAGTTAATTTCATTTATTACATTGCTTTTCTCAAGACAGTGTTTTGAAATTGTTGCAAACTGTTATTGTAGCCTTTTTCTAACTGAGAAGTAGCCACTTAAAGAGTAAAACAACACTTCCAAACCAGCCAAAACCACATTCAGCCACAACATACGTGTCAAAAAAAAACAGATTATGATGAAAGCACTTCAAAGAAACTGAACTTTTTAACTTTCTGATGTGTGCCAGGGACATTTAAAGACATTAAAATGTTGATGGAAGAAGAATTTAACACCTGCCAACCCCTCCTGGTGTCCAGAATTGGGGGAGATGGTGAGATGTCTGGGATGGCCATGGCTCAATGTACCAGGCCCAAGGTGCCCCCAGCTCTGTCCTGTCCCACCAGCTCTTCTGGTTCCTGCCTGGATGGAGACAGGGCAGGGAAGGAGAGGACATGGATTGTGCTCAGGGCTGTTGGACACCCATTAATTATAAGATTTTGGTGTCCGGGCTGCACATCCCAGCACAAGGGACATGCTGGGCTGAGTGACTTCACCCACCTTCTGATCCTCCAGCCTGAGTCATTTCCAACCTAAATGATTCTATGCTAAGCTTTAAAAACACTGAAATAAACTCCAAGTGTCTGGTTTTGTAACAAATTCATACTTTGCAAGTTTGAGAACTCGTGTTTCTTGTGGAGCACATTTTCTTCTGGAAATTTGTGCCTCTGCCTTTATTCATCAGAAGTGTTTTGGTCCTAATTTAACATTATTCTGTGGCTGCTTTATGGACGAGAACCACGTTTGTCTCTCCCGTTCTTGCATCTGCCACGGAGACAAAAAGCTGATACTCTGCACCTGTCCCCGCTTCACAAGCAGCTGAAACGAGATTCAGGCACTGAACAGAGTGCCAGTAATGACTCAGTATGGAAATAAGACTTGTTTCTTTTAGACTCAGTATGGAAATAAGACTTATTTCTTTTAAACTCTATTATGTGGCGGCACAAGGCAGCGGGCACACGTTCCGCTGGCGCTGCCGATCCGCCGGGCCCTGCT
>NW_020919566.1:0-1302 GCF_003984885.1 Neopelma chrysocephalum | reverse complement strand
TTTGGGGTCTTTGGGGTCTCTCTGGGGCAGGTTTGGGGTCTCTGGGGTGATTTTGGGGTATTTGGGGTGGGTTTGGGGTCTCTGGGGGAGATTTTTGGGTCTTTGGGGTCTCTCTGTGGCAGGTTTGTTGTCTCGGGTGAATTTGGGGTCTCTGGGGTGATTTTGGGGTCGGTGAGGTCGGTTTTGGGGTCTCAGGGGCAGGTTTGGGGGTCTCTGGGGTCTCTGGGGCAGATTTGGGGCCTGGGGGGTGGGTTTGGGATCTGTGGGGCAGGTTGGGGGTCTTTGAGGTGGGTTTGGGGTCTCTGGGGTCTCTATGGGGCAGGTTTGGGGTATTTGGGGTGGGTTTGGGGTCTCATGGGGAGGTTTTGGGTGTTTTTGGGTGTCTCAGGGGGAGGTTTTGGGGTCTCACTCCTGGATCCTCCATTGTCGCTCTCGGCTCCTTTTTGGGGTCCATTTTCGGGGCCGTTCTCGGGGACGTTCTCGTAACGATCCGACCCCTCCCCCTCCTCCTCCTCCTCCGCCTCCTCCTCCTCCCCCACCCCTGTGACGTCACGGGGACACGCGTGACGTCATCAGTAACATCACACGTGACATCACAGTGACGTCACAGGGTCCCACATGACCTCGGTGACGTCACGTGTGACTTCACCCATGACATCATCGGGTCACGTGTGACATCACGGGGTCCCATGTGTGACGTCAGAGGGGTCACGTGTGACATCACAGGGACACGTGTGACGTCACACGTGATGTCACAGGGTCACACGTGACATCACGTGTGACGTCACAAGGGGCGGGTGTGACGTCACATAACCCGACGTGTGACATCACCGGGGGTCACGTGTGACGTCATAGGGTCATGTATGACATCACAGGGGTCACATGAGGTGTCACAGGGTCACACGTGACCTCAAGGTGATGTCACAGGGGTCACGTGTGACATCACAGGGTCACGTGTGACGTCACGTGACATCACAGGGACACGTGTGACGTCACACGTGACGTCACGGGGACGGGGTGTGACATCACCGGTGATGTCACCGAGCGGGGGGCAGGGCCTGGGATGGGGGAGGGGCCTCTCTCACCTGTCTCCGCCCCCGGGGGGCTCTCGGGCGGGGGAGGGTCCGGCAGCACCGTCCTGTGGGGGGGGGGGGGGGGGGGGGGGGGGGGGGGGGGGGAGGGGTTTGGGGGTGTGAGGGTTCCCGGGGTCAGGGGTCAAAGGTCACTCACACGTAGCCGCTGGCAAAGGGCTCGTTGCTGTAATCGTCCTCCTCGGGGAGGAACGGCGGCTCTGGGGGGGGG
>NW_020919565.1:0-975 GCF_003984885.1 Neopelma chrysocephalum | reverse complement strand
GAGGTCCCTTCCAACCCAGCTGATTCTGTGATTCTCCTGGGGGAGCTCTGAATCAGGACCATGTCCTGGCTGTGTTATCCTGGTGCTGTGCTCCACAATCCCTGCTGAGTCCTTGTGGTGCTTCACTTGAAACTCAAAATCTGACTTAAAACTCTCCTGGCTGAGTCCACCCGGCACCACATGGATTTAGAAGTGTGAGGCTTTATTAGGCTGCTGTTTCTGTGTTAGGAAGGAGTGAGAGCCTTGGAGGGCTGGTGCAGAGCTTTGCACAAAGGGGAGTTGTCTCCAAAATTTGGGCAAAGCCCTGGGTTGCTCCTTGATGCTTTCCTGAGGATTTAGAGCTGTGATGCTTTATTTCTGTATTAGGAAGGAGTCAGAGTTTTGGGGGGCTGGTGCAGAGGATGAGTAGCTTTGCTCAAGGGGAATTGTCTCCAAAAAAGGTGCTTCACATCCCATCCTGAGTTTTCTTTACCCTTTCAGGGCTTCCAAAAATTATTCTTAGAATGTGGAGTGCCAGCACTGCCCGTGTTTCCATCCTTTCCTGACTGTGTGGGCAGGGAAAACTGCTGGGATGTGCCCCCAGGGGAAGGTCTTAAAATAGATTTATAGATTCCTAGAATGGTTTGGGTTGGAAGGGGTCCTTAAAGATCATCTAATTCCAACCCCCCTGCCATAGACAGGGACACCTTTTACTAGACCAGGCCAGGCTCAGAGCCCCATCCAGCCTGGCCTTGAGCAATTCCAGGGATGGGGCACCCTCAGCATCTCTGGGCAACCTGGGCCAGGGCCTCACCATCCTCAGAGTAAAGAATTTCTTCCCAATATCCAACCTCCACCTGCTCTCTCTCAGCATGAAGGAGTTCCCCCTTGTCCTATCACTCACTACCTGCTCTTGTAGAAAGTCCCTCTCCTTTTTCCTTGTAAACTCTCTTCTGGCACTGGAAGGCCACAATTAGGACACCTCAAAACTTTCTC
>NW_020919564.1:0-420 GCF_003984885.1 Neopelma chrysocephalum | reverse complement strand
GACCGTATCCAATTTTGGCCCTCGGCCTACCTCGGGTCGCCAGAACAACTGCCCGTAAACGACAGCCCTTTATGTCCAGAAGGAGGAGCTTGACCATCCGGCTCCCACCTGCCCTTTGTGCGCCGCGCTCAGCTCTACGCGCGCAACTGGGGTTCCCGGTCCCGACGCCTCTGGTCTTCGAGGACTCCTCGACCGTATCCGATTTTGGCCCTCGGCCGTCCCGGGGTCACTAGGACGCCTGCCTGTAAAAGACGGCAGTTTCTGCCCACAAGGAGGGGCCTGACCCTCCGGATCCCGCCTGCCCTTTGTGCGCCTCGCTCGGCTATACGCGTGCAACTGGGGTTCCCAGTCCCGGCGCATCCGCCCTTGGAGTAATCCTCGTCCGTATCCGATTTTTGCACTCGGCCGACCCCGGACCGC
>NW_020919563.1:0-852 GCF_003984885.1 Neopelma chrysocephalum | reverse complement strand
GTGAAATCCTAAGGAAAGGGGGAGATCCCGCGGGGTGAAATCCTGGGAAAGGGGGAGATCTCGAGGGGTGAAATCCTAAGGAAAGGGGGAGATCCCGCGGGGTGAAATCCTGGGGAAAGGGGGGGGGGTCGATCCCGGGGCGCAAAGACTGGGGGGGAAAGGGCTCGATGGCGGGACACAAAATTCTGGGAAAAGCGGTCAATCCTGGGTCGTAAAATCCCAGGGAAAGGGGGTCACCCCCCCCCGAGCCCCCCAGTCCCCCCCGGGGCTCCCCCGTGTCCCCCCCGTGTCCCCGGGCCCCGCCCGCCCTTTGTTCCGGGTCCCGCCGATCTCGCGGTGGCCCCGCCGACCCCCAGCCCGAAACCCCCCCGATTCCCCCCTCCCCAGCCCGGACCCCTCGGTTTTACCCCCCCGTTTTACCCCCCGGATCCCCCAAAACCCCCCAAAGTCCCCCCGAGCCCCCCCCGGGTCTCACCGCGCTCGGTCCCGCTCGGGGGGCGTGGCCTGAGCAGGGCGGGGGCGTGGCCTCAGCTCCCGCCAAGGCGTTGCCGCGGCAACGGGGGCGTGGCCATCGGCAGGTGGGCGTGGCCACCTCCCCTCCAAACTCGTTAGCCAATGAATAGAGGTGATGCGGAAAGGGGCGGGGCCTTGGGCGAAGGGGCGGGGCCTCAGAGCCCGCCAATGCGTTGCCGCGGCAACAGGGGCGGGGCCATGTGATAGAGGGGCGTGGCCACCTCTCCCTCCAAGGCCGTTACCCAATGAATAGAGGCGATGGGGAAAGGGGCGGGGCGTCATGTCCCGCCCCCGTAGTTACGAGCAAGAGGGCGTGGTCAGGGCGTGGTCAGGGCGTGG
>NW_020919562.1:0-587 GCF_003984885.1 Neopelma chrysocephalum | reverse complement strand
GAGGGGCCTGACCCTCCAGCTCTCGCCTGCCTTTTGTGCGTCGCGATCGGTTCTACGCGCGCAGCCGGGGGTCCCGACTCCGGCGCATCTGGTCTTGAAAGAATCCTCGACCGTATCCGATTTTGGCCCTCGGCCAGCCCAGGACCGCCATGTTGGCGCCCAGGGAACGACGGCCCTTTTTGCCCAGAAGGAGGCGCCTGACCCTCCGATTCTCGCCTGCTATTTGTGCGCCGCGATCGGCTCTATGCGCGCAACCGGGGCTCCCGGTCCTGGCGCCTTCGGTCTGGAAGGAAAACTCGACTGTATGCCATTTTAGCCACCGGTCGGCCGGCGCACCAGCACACGACCAACGTCCCTTTTTGCCCAGAAGAAGAGTCCTGACCCTTCGGCTCCCTCCTGCCCCTTTTGCGCCGCGATCGGCTCTACGCGCGCAGCCGGGGCTCCCGGTGCTGGCGCCTTCGGTCTGGAAGGAATCCTCGACCGTATGCAATTTTAGCCCCCTGCGCGCCGGCGCGTCGGCCCAAGAACTACGGCCCTTTTTGCCCAGAAGGAGGGGCCTGACCCTCCGGCTCTTGCCTGCTATTTGT
>NW_020919561.1:0-933 GCF_003984885.1 Neopelma chrysocephalum | reverse complement strand
AATTACACCGTGAGTGCCCCTGGTACCGGCTGGAGAAAGCTCCCGGGATGCTCCGGGCCCCAAACACGGATGTTTTCCCCTGGTGGGTTCCATGTCAGGGGATTTCCTTTCTGGGAGCCGAGGCACATTTTATGTGCCTTAAGAACCACGGGATCTCCACGGCACGGGCAGTGCTGCCCCAGCCCTGCACCCACACCTCACTCACCTTTATATCTGCCAAATTTATGGTCCCCTCTAACCCTCACCTGAGGTACCTTTCGAGACTGTGGGGTAGTTTGCACGGTTGGTTTAGGAAATGTGGCTCCCTGAGAGAGAGCTGAGAACATGAATAGGTGAGTTGTGAGCTGAAGCTCAGGGTTTGTGTGAACTTGCGATCCATTCAGGGAGTTAATTGGGTGCTGACATAATTACCCACAGGGATGTGCACCAATCCTCCACAGCTCCTTCATCTTTTCATAACCACATCTAGTTCACGGAATGGGGAATAAAACCTTACTATCGGCCAGGGAGAGCTCCCTTGGGGTCCACCCCCTGCCGTGGGCAGGGACACGTTCCACTATCCCAGGTTGCTCCAACCTGGCCTTGGATACTTCCAAGGATGGGGCAGCCACAGCTGCTCTGCGCAGCTCCCTGGCCGGAGCCCCCGGGGCTGCAGCATCTGCCCCGGCAGCTCTTCTGCCGCTCGGGACTGGGATCAGAGTCGGGCCTGGGATCGGGGCCGGAGTCAGGGTCAGGATCGGGCCCGGGCCCGCAGCGCCCCCTCGGGCCGCGCCTCCCATTGGCCGCGCCGTTGCCATGGGAACGCCCCCACGCCGCCCATTGGCCCGTCCGTTGCCATGGCGGCACGCCCCCGCCCAGCGCGCACGCGCGGCTCCCCGCGTTCCCGCCGGGCGCAGGGAGCGCGCGGGCGGCCCGACTTCCGGGGCGGGGGGG
>NW_020919560.1:0-1398 GCF_003984885.1 Neopelma chrysocephalum | reverse complement strand
CTTCTGCTCTAGCAGGTATTAGTCTGTTCAAGAGTATTCTTGCCAGGATTTTGCCAGCAATGGAGAGCAGAGTAATACCCCGGTAGTTTGAGCAGTCTGATTTATCTCCCTTCTTCTTATCCAAGGTGATGATGACTGCATCACCAAGGTCTGATGGTATAATCCCCATCTAACTCACCCTGGGGTGTCCTTCCTTTTGACTCAGTCATTAACCCAGCTCAGGTTAATGTCTTTCTCCCCCTTAACCCTCTGAGGGTCGGCTTGACTCTCTCCTGGAAAACCTTTCAACAGGCCCAGGTACCAGAGCACCTTTCAACAGGTCCAGGCTACACCAGAAAGCCTTTCAACAGCTCTGATGTGCCCGGGTCACACCGACAGGAGAAAAATTCTCACTATAATTTCACAACGAGGGGACGGTCACCATTTGACTGCCCTCGGTGTCAGTTTTGGACGACACCGATTACTCCACCACATCCAAAGGGTCCTTGTCCCTGATGCCAAAAATGTTATGACCCACCCCAGAAAAGGGGGAGGGTAACCCAGGTTCTTATTAATAAATCCCTTGGAGTGGATTAGAGTGAAACGACACTGAATAATCGGTGTTTGAAAACTTACATATGTAGGGTTTATTTTAGAACAATTTTGTGATCCAGCCCCCCAAGGCTGGAAAAGAGAGCAAGGGAGAGAAAAGAATTGTAATAAATTAGTAGTAGTAAAGTAATTTACTCATCAAATTGTATTGCATGTTATATTCCTATATATATATTATTGTAGTCAATGTTCTGTTAAGGCTGGGGGACTGTAAGTTGCAGAATGGTTCATTAATCTGTCAGCATTGTAAGCTGATAGTCCTGCAGCTTGCAGTTCTTAAGCTGAAAAGACAAATTATTATGCCTTGCTGAATAAGTATTTTGTATCTTGTTTTTCTAAAAGCATATTGTCTCATAGCACACACATAAAGTAACGAAGGGAAGGACAAGGATCGAAAGGTCCAGTACGAGAACAATACAGAGAATCCAAGATGGACATCTGGAGATATCTACACACTAAGCTACACACTGGGCCTCAAGGACGAAGGACTGATTAAAACTGTGGAAAGGAAAGCACCTGGCAACTGAAACGGGCCTGCAGGGAAACCACCCAGAACCAGACCTGCAAACTCGGATCCAATAGAGGGATAACAAGTGACTATGGGAGGGGAACTGATAAGGGAATAAAAGTTACTGGTTTTGCCCACTGTGCCTGCGGGCCGTGAGTGGAGCAGGGTCTCCCTGGCCGCCCAGCGCTGTTTTGCTTATTTGCCTTTTATATAAATCTTCAATAAATTTTTTATTGCTATATTTCAACCTAATTTCATTTACTTATAACACTGAGCTGCCTGTGAGGGTGTTCTGGGAG
>NW_020919559.1:0-479 GCF_003984885.1 Neopelma chrysocephalum | reverse complement strand
GTCCCGGCCAGTCTGCGAGGCAATGTTCATCGCCAAGGTTTGGGTGCAGTCTGTCCTGGGACCTGGGTTTTACCAGGCAGGCTGATTTTTTTGAGGCTCCCCGGGAACCCCGTTCCCGAGGGAGTGTTTTGAGTTTTTGCCGATATTCAGGGTTGGCTTGCGCCTCAGGGCAGTGGTGGGTGTTTGTACTGTAGTATTCTTACCTTGCATTTGTGTTGTTTCTCTTTTAGGATTTTTTTCACACTTTTAGCTTTAGAATAAAAAAAACCCAGCCAGGGGATTTTTTTTCTTCCCCTGGCTTGGTTTTTTTTTCCTAGGTCCTGACCGGTCTGCGAGGCGATGTTCATCGCCAAGGTTTGGGTTCAGGCCGTCCCGGGACCTGGGTTTTGTCAGGCAGGACGATTTTTTGATTTCTGAGGCTTCCCGGGAACTGTGTTGGAAGCTGTGTACTTACTTACCCGTGTTGGAAGCTGTGTACT
>NW_020919558.1:0-509 GCF_003984885.1 Neopelma chrysocephalum | reverse complement strand
TTATTATTTATTGTTATTATTATTTTTAATTATTATTATTTATTATTTTTTTATTATTTTTTATTTGAGGGTTTTTTTACCCCCGGGGGGATATTATTCTTATTATTATTATTGTTATTGTTATTGTTATTATTATTTATATATTTATTATTATTTTAGGGGTTTTTTTGCCCCTGAGGGTGGATTTGTTTGGGCCTTTTTTTACCCCGGGGGGATTTTTTTATTATTATGATTTTATTATTTTTTATTATTATCACTTTATTATTTTTATTGTTAGTATTTTTATTATATTAATTTTTATTATTATTATATTGGTTTACTATATTATTAATTTTAATGATTATTATTTTTAATAATTATTATTTTAATACTTTTTATATATTTTATGTTTATATATCTATACATTTATATGTTTTTATATTTATATATATTTTATATATTTTTATATATTGTTATTTAATAATTTTATTATATTTTTATTTTAATAATAATAATAATAATAATAATAA
>NW_020919557.1:0-738 GCF_003984885.1 Neopelma chrysocephalum | reverse complement strand
AGACAATGCTCTGCCTTCCATCAACATCATCAACTATCAAAAGAAACGATATTTTTGCAGGACTGCATCCAAACCAATGACATTGATATTTTCTTGGCAATACAAAAATAAAGGGTGCTGGAGATCTGACTAGAACCTGTACTAAAAGCCTACAAACTGTCTGAATGGATTTCAAGGGAATGTGTGGCAGGCACCATGTTTTGCTGTTGAAATCATCTCCAGGTCTTCTATAAAAAGCTTTCCATGTGTCAGTGCTGTAACGAAACATGCAAATAGGAGCATGTGATAAGATTATGGGTGGGACATAGTGATTTCTTTTCTGTCCCCCAGGAAACAAGGGCATCATCATTCTGAAGAGACAAAAAGGTTGTCATTCATTTCTTGTAGCAGTAGAGCTATTTTCTGTGATTAGAATTGTCCTTGGTTACACCATCAGCCAAGATCTTGTTGGTACCTGTGTTCCCAATGTGCAAGATCCTGTACCCAGAGTCCAAGGGCACTCCATGCCTTACAGAGCTTAACACACCTTGCCTGTTTAAAAAGCCACCGTTTTCAGGACTGGACTTCATTTAGAAGGTCGAGGGGAATTAGGTGAGGGAGGAACCCAGCATGGTCCCACCCCTAAATCTTTTCATATTGCCAGCAGATGAGATTTGAATCCTTGCACAGGTGGTTTAGATCAGCCCCACATACCAGGAAGAAAATGTCACTCTGACAAGGATTTGTTCACAGAATCAC
>NW_020919556.1:0-1225 GCF_003984885.1 Neopelma chrysocephalum | reverse complement strand
AAGTCCATCTCTAGAACTCACCGGGCATCCTGTGACCATAAAAACCTTCAAAACACCAAGATTCAGCCCAGAAAAACCCAAACCATCGATATTCAGTTAAAAACCCCTCAAAAATAGCAGGAAGACCCCTGCCCCCTCAAACTGCAAAAAGTTGAGATTCTGCTAAAAAATACTCCAAAATATGAAGATTAGACCAAAAAAACTGTCACAAAAACAAACTGGGCTGGGGGGGCAGCCCGGGAAACCAGGGCTTTGCTCCCTCAGCTCTGCAGGGGCTTCCCACGGGCTCTCAACCTCCTTTGGGCATCCCCTGCTCCAGTGTGGGCTCCTCCCAGGCTGCAGGGGAGTCTCTGCTCCATCCTGGACTCATCCACAGGTCACAGGCCCTTCAGCTCAGGCTCACCCAGAGCTCCAGCCGGTTCCGTGGAGCAGTGATCCCCTGGGCCCCTGCCAGTGTGGGCACCTGGCCAGGGCTGTTACTTGAGGTCCTCTGGCTCCCTGACAGTCCGAGGCTGTTTCTCCAAACCACGTGTGCCAAACGCCCTGGTTGGTCAGTGCCGGCTGGGGGAGCGGGCACTCGCTGAGGGGATGAGAAAACTGCACCCAGGGCTGGGCTGAAAGAGGCTTCAGCACCACTTCTGATGGCAGCTGGCGTTGGCTGGGGGGATGTGAGGGCTGGGCCTGCTCAGCACAGCCCCGGCCTCGTGCCCAGCGCCTCTTTCCTGCCCCACACAAGAGCTTCCCGGCCCCCCCAGGGCTCCCCTGCTGCTGCCTCTGCTCCAGGCCCTGCCTTTGTTGCTCCCTTGGCTGGGCCAGCGGCTGCAGGGGGGGGATGGCAGCAGCTTCAGATCCACGGCAGTTCCTGGGGGGAACTCAGCCCAGAGGGAACGGGCAGGGACCTGATGGGGATGGACAGGGGCCCAGCAGGGACAGCCAGGGCCTGCAGGGGAAGGCACAGGGACAACCTGGCTCCCCACACTGCCAGGGCTCTCTCCTCCTCCTTGCAGGCTCCGTGGCCAGGAACAGTTTGTGTTCCTGGGTGCCACCATCTCAGCACTTGGAGCCGCTCAAATCAGCGCCCGCAGCTCTGCAGCAAAGCCCCAGCTCACCTGGCACACAGGGGATGGACACAGCACCTTCTCAGGAATGGGCACCTTCATCTGTTCCCCACCATGGGACTCTCCTTCCTCAGCAGCACCTCTGCCTTGCACTTATTCTCAGCCTC
>NW_020919555.1:0-1058 GCF_003984885.1 Neopelma chrysocephalum | reverse complement strand
CACCCCCAAATCCCCCCCAAAATCCCCCCAAAATCGCTCCAGAGCCCCCCAGACCCCTTTATAGCCCCCCAAATCTCCCCCAGCCCCCCTGGAGCCCCCCAAAATCGCCCCAACACCTCCAGAGCCCCCCCCAGACCCCCCCAAAATCTCCCCCCCCCCTCACCGGGCAGGTTCTCCTCCAGCCTCCTCTCGGGGGGGTCCTCGGGGGGTTCCCCCAATTCCAGCAGCCAATCCAGGGGGTCTGGGGGGAAGGTCAAAGGTCAGGGTGGGGCCCTCAGAGCCCAGGGGGGGTCGGGGGGTGTTTTTGGGGGGACTTTGGAGGGGTTTGGAGGGATTTTGGGGGGGGGTTTGGGGGTGTTTAAAGGGGTTTGAGGGGGATCG
Source organism: Neopelma chrysocephalum (assembly GCF_003984885.1). NCBI lineage: Eukaryota > Metazoa > Chordata > Aves > Passeriformes > Pipridae > Neopelma > Neopelma chrysocephalum. The sequence continues at coordinate 677 of NW_020919555.1, read as the reverse complement.
GGACAGATTTGGGGGGGCTATAAAGGGGTTCGAGGGGGGTCAGAATAGATTTGGGGGGGCTCTGGAGGGTCTGGGGGGGCTCAGAGAGGTTTGGGGGGGCTCTGGAGGGGTTGGGGGGATTTTGGGGGGGTTTGGGGGTGTTTAAAGGGGTTTGAGGGGGGTCGGGACAGATTTGGGGGGAGCTATAAAGGAGTTTGGGGGGGCCTGGGGGGGCTCTGGAGGGGTTGGGGGGACTGGGGGGGCTCAGAGAGGTCTGGGGGGGCTCTGAAGGGGTTGGGGGGGTGTTTTGGGGGTGTTTTTGGGGTGTTTTTGGGGGCTCACCCGGCTCGGGGGGGGTCACGTCCTCCTGCATTTCGGGGGCCGCTCGTTGGACGAAGGGGGGCCCCTCCCCCCCCTCCAGGGCCATGAAGGGGCAGTGGGACCCCCCGGGGGGGTCACCTGGGGGGGGAAAAGGGGGGGTTAAGCACCCTAAAATCACATTGAAAGAGACAAAACAGCCCAAAAACTCCCCAAAACCCCCAAAATTCCGCCTCAAAACCCCCCAAATTCCCCCTCAACACTCCTAAAAAAACCCCAAAGTTCACCCAAACCCCCAAAACTCCCCCAGAACCCCCCAAATTCCCCCTCAACACTCCTAAAAAAACCCCCAAATTCACCCAAAACCCCCAACCCCCCCC
>NW_020919554.1:0-1854 GCF_003984885.1 Neopelma chrysocephalum | reverse complement strand
GTTATTTTTGGATAACTTTGGGGTTATTTTGGGGTATTTTTGGGGTTATTTTTGGCGTTATTTATGGGGTATTTTGGGCGTTATTTTTGGATAATTTGGGGGTTATTTTTGTGTATTTTTGGGGTTATTTTCGGGGTTATTTTTGGGTATTTTGGAGGGTTATTTTGGGGTATTTTTGGGGGTTATTTTGGGAGTTATTTTGAGGTTATTTTTGTGTATTTTGGGGTTATTTTTTGATGATTCTGGGGGTTATTTTTGGGGTATTTTGGGCGTTATTTTTGGGGGTATTTTTGGAGGTATTTTGGGAGTTATTTATGGGGTATTTTGGGCGTTATTTTTGAATAATTTTGGGGTTATTTTTGGGGATTTGGGGGGGGTTTTGGGGGGGTTTCGGGGGGTTTGGGGGGGATTTTGGGGGGTTATGGGGGGACCCCCTGCCCCAAAATCCGGGCTCAGATCAGACCCCAAAACATCACAAGGTGCCAGGTGAGATCCTGGGGGGGATTTTGGGGGAAAAAAAGGGGATTTCGGGAAAAAAAGGGAATTTTGAGGGGATTTGGGTAAAAAAAAGAGGAAAAAAAGGGGATTTTTGGGGAAAAAAAGGGGATTTTGGGGGTATTTTTGGGGTATTTTGGGGGTTATTTTTGGGGTATTTAGGGGGTATTTTTGGGGTATTTTTCGAGTTATTTTTGGGTATTTTTGGGGTATTTTTCAAGTTATTTTTGGGTATTTTGGGGTTATTTTTAGGTATTTTCAGGGTTATTTTTGGGTATTTTGGGGGTTATTTTGGGGTATTTTTGGAGTTATTTTTGGATAATTTTGGGGCTATTTTTGGGTATTCTGGGGTATTTTTGGGGTTATTTTCAGGGTTATTTTTGGGTATTTTGGGGGTTAATTTGGGGTATTTTGGGGGTATTTTGCTCGTTATTTGGGGGTATTTCGGGGGTTATTTTGGGAGAATTTTTGGGGGTATTTTGGGGTTATTTTTGTGTATTTTGGGGGTTATTTTTGGCTTATTTTGGGATTATTTTTGGGTATTTTGGGGGTTATTTTTGGATAATTTTGGGGTTATTTTGGGGGTTATTTTTGGATAATTTTGGGGCTATTTGGGGGTATTTTGAGGTATTTTTGGGGTTATTTTAGGGGTTATTTTTGGGGGTGTTTTTGGGGTTATTTTTGGGGATATTTTTGTGTATTCTGGGGGTTTCTTTTGGGTTATTTTTTAATTCCCCCCCCCCAGGGCAGTTTTTCCTACGCCTTCGGAGTTTGGGGGGTCCTTGGGGGTCTTTTGGGGGGATTTATGGGTATTTTGGGGGTTATTTTTGTCTCTTTTGGGAGGTTATTTTTGGGGCTTATTTTGGGTATTTTGGGGGTTATTTTGGGGTTATTTTTGGCGTATTTTGGGGGTTATTTTTGGGGTTATTTTTGGGTATTTTCAGAGGTATTTTTGGCTATTTTGGGAGGGTATTTTTCAGCCTTATTTTGGGTATTTTTGGGTTATTTTGGGGGTTATTTTTGGGTATTTTCAGGATTATTTTTGGTTATTTTTGGGGGGGAATTAAAAAATAACCCAAAAGAAACCCCCAGAATACACAAAAATACACAAAAATAACCCCAAAAATAACCCCCCAAAATACCCCCAAAAATACCAAAAAATACCCCCCCAGAATACTCAAAAATAATCCTAAAAATACCCCCAAAATAACTCCAAAAATAACCCCCAAAATACCCCAAAATAGCCCCAAAATTATCCAAAAATAACCCCCAAAATAACTCCAAAAATAACCCAAAAATACCAAAAAATACCCCCCCCCAAAAATAACCAAAAATAATCCTGAAAATACCCAAAAATAA
>NW_020919553.1:0-2571 GCF_003984885.1 Neopelma chrysocephalum | reverse complement strand
CCCCCCCTGGTGTCCCCAAGACCCTTCTGGTGTCCCCAAATCCCCACTTGACACTGCCAATTCTACTGTCCACAAACATCTCCCCAGTGTCCCCAGACCCCATCCCTGATGTCCCCAACCCTCTGTCTCACCCCAGAAGACCCCCGTGGACCCTCTGACCAAAAACATCCCCCCCACACCCCCATACTCACAGAAAGGCCAAGGGCATCTGAGGACACGTTGGGGACACGTTGGGGACAGCTGGGGGGCTTTGCAGGGCATTGGGTAATTACTGGGGGATACTGGGACACACTGGGGGGATCCAGGGGGCACTGGGAGGGACTGAGGAGTTACTGGGGGATTACCAGGACACACAGGGGGACACTGGGAGGTTACTGGGCCATACTGGGGATTACCAGGTGCTCACTGGAGGATCACTGGGCCATACTGGGGGGCAGTGGGAGGTCACTGGGACACACTGACTGGTCACTGAGGGGGTTACTGGGGCCATACTGAGGGTCACTGGGATATAATGGGGGCACTGGGATCCCCTTACCCAGATGTGGTGCATCTCCCCCATCACACACCATTACAGACCAGTACAGACCAGTACCTCCTCACTGCTCCCCAGATCTCTCCTGGAGCTGGGACACGTTGTCCTGGGACACCTGAGGCCCCCCCAGTGCCCTCCCAGTACAGCCCAGTGCCCCCTGTACAGCCCACTGTGTTCCTGTCCCAGGGTGCCGGGTGATCCCTCTTTGGGAGGAGTTGGAAGGGATGGGGGGGGTCTGGGGGAGATTTGGGGGGTTGGATGGGGATTTGGGGACTTTTGGAATGCTTTGGGGTATTTAGGGGAGTTAAAGGGGTTTTAGGGGGTCAGAGGGATCTGTGGGGGGAGGGGATTAAAGGGAAAATGGGGGCTAGGGCACATTTTGGGGGGGTTAATGATGTCTGAGGGGAAAGAGGAGGGGCAGCACCACGAGCAGGTGAGATCTGCGACCCCCTGGTGTACCCAAGACCCTCTTGCTGACCCTCAAAACCGTCTGGGACTCCCTAAATGCCCCTAGAAACCCCTAATACTCCTTCAAGGACCCCTCCCCAAAGCCCCCCAGGACCTCCCAATTCCCTCGAAGACTCCAAAACTCCCTCAGGGATTCCCAAACCCATTCAGGGACCTTCAGCCTCCTCCCTAAGTCCCCTCACGACACCAAACTCCCTCAGAGACCCCCAAAACCTCCTCAGCCACCCCTAAAAGCCTCTAAGGGACCCCAAAGCCACAGAACAGCATAAGAGCTTTCTGTAAAGGAAGGGGGCAAAGAATGTGAGAAGGAGGAGTCCAAGGAAAATCTGAAGCAAAGCAATCAAATCATCCTGGCCCTTGCAGTTTTTCCTTCACCTTTTCCTCACTTTTCCTTTTTTAGGGTTCTTTCTTTGGTTGGGTGGTTTTGAATTTTTTTTTTCCGAGGGACTCTCAGAAACCGATCCAACATCCGGGTTCCTGGGAGGCTCCCGGGCCCCGCAGCCCCCGAGAGGGTTCCAAGGCCCTGCGCTCTGACTCTCGGGAACCCCCGAACCCCCGCGCTAAACCCTCCCGAGCCCTCCAGCCTTTCCACCCACAGCCGCGCTCCCCGCAGCCCCCGAGGGGATCCCCAGAGCCCCGCTCTCGCCGCCCCCCCCGTGCCAGCTCACACAGACAAAGGGAGGCCCCGCCGCCATCACCGATTCCCGGCAGCCAACAGGGCGCTCTGCGCGCGCACAGCATTTCGAGAACACCGCCGCAGCCAATCAGCGCGCGGCCACTTTAACTCCTACAATGCACCGCGCGGGGCGAAGGCGGGGCGAAAAGTGGGCGGGGGCCGTGTCCGCGCGCTGATTGGCTGCGGGGCGGGTCAGTCCTGGCGGTGCGCGCGCAGAGCGGGCGCCATGTTGGCTGCCGGGAATCCGTGCTGGCGGCGGGGTCTGCATTGAGCTGTGTGAGCTGGCGGGGGGACGGCGAGAGCGGGGTCTGGGGATCCCCTCGGGGGCTGCGGGGAGCGCGGCTGTGGGTTGGAGGGCTCGGGAGGGTTTAGCGGAGGAGTTCGGGGGTTCCAGGGGACGTTTTGAGGGGTCCCTGAGGGGGTTTGGTGTCCTGAGGGAATCACGGGGGAAATTAAAGGTCCCTGAAGGGGTTTGGGAGTCTCTGAGGGCGGTTTGGTTTCTGAGAAGATTTGGGGTGTCCCAGGTGGGCTTTGGGGGTCTGTGAGGAGGTTTGGGGGTCTTGGGGGGCTTTGCGGGGACCTTTTAGGCAGTTTTGGGGTCTGTAGGGGCTTTAAGGAGTCCCAGACGGTTTTGAGGGTCCGTGAGGGGGATTGGGGGGTCCCTGAATGGGCTTGGGAGGTCCGAGGTGTGTTTTGCGGGTCACTGAGAGGGTTTAGGGGGTGCTGGGGAGGGCTGAGGTCTCTGAGGGGATTTGAGGGGACCTTGAGGAGGTTTCAATGGGTCAAGGGGGGGATTTCAGGGATTTTGAGGGGATTTGGTGGGGCCCCCTAAAGCCCAGCAGTGGGTTCAGGGGGTCCTCCAGCCCCCAGGGGAGGGGTCCTAGTGATGCCCCCC
>NW_020919552.1:0-371 GCF_003984885.1 Neopelma chrysocephalum | reverse complement strand
GGGGGGCTTTGTGGGGCACTGGGGGATACTGGGACACACTGGGGGGATCCAGGGGGCACTGGGTGGGCCTGGGGGGTTACGGGGGGATTACCAGGACACACTGGGGGAACACTGGAAGGTTACTGGGCCATACTGGGGGTAACTGGGTGCTCACTGCAGGATCACTGGGCCATACTGGGGGGCAGTGGGAGGTCACTGGGACACACTGGCTGGTCACTGAGGGGGTACTGGGCCATACTGAGGATCACTGGGAGGTCATTGGGATATATTGGGGGCACTCAGATCCTCTTACCCGGATGTAGTATATGTCTCCCCCCAGATTTTGGGGGGCATCACTAGGACCCCTCCCCTGGGGGCTGGAGGACCCCCTG
>NW_020919551.1:0-681 GCF_003984885.1 Neopelma chrysocephalum | reverse complement strand
CCCCCCCAAAATTGGGGATGGGACCCCCAGAGGTGGTTCAGGCTCCCCCCCAGCCCCCCCAGATGGGTTTAAACCCCCCCAGATGGGCTTTAGAGCCCCCCAAACCCCCCTGGGATGGGTTTAAATCCCCCCCAGTCCCCCAGCACGAGGTTTAAAACCCCCCAAACCCCCACAGACCATGATTTAAAGCCCCCCCAAAGCCCCCCCTGTGCCCCCCCAGCCCCGAATTCGGGGCACCCACCTCGGAAGGTGTCCAGGAGGTGCCTCCCCACGTACCAACAAATGGTCTCGAAATTGGGGAACTTCACGGGGTCGGAGCCGCTGAGGCGCCGCTCCAGCTCGTACGCCCTGGGGGGGGGGGGGGATTGGGGGAATTGGGGGGCCAGGGAACCCCACAGGACCCCACAGGACCCCAAAGGACCCCAAAGGATCTCAGGGAACCCCACAGAGCCCCACAAGATCCCACAGAACCCCACAGGAACCCCACAGGACCCCACAGAACCCCACAGGACCTCAGGGAACCCCACAGAACCCCACAGGATCCCACGGAACCCCACAGAACCTCACAGGATCCCACAGGACCCCACAGGACCCCCCCAGAGAACCCCACAGGACCCCCACAGGACCCCAGGGAACCCCACAGAACCCCACAGGATCCCACAGGGCCCCACAGAACCCCAC
>NW_020919550.1:0-310 GCF_003984885.1 Neopelma chrysocephalum | reverse complement strand
GTTTAAAGGGGGTTTGGGGGTTTCCAGGTGTTTGGGGTGTGTGGAAGGGGGTGTGATGGGTTGTGGTGGGTTTTGGTGGCCAGGGGGGGGGATTAGGGAGTTTTAGGGAGTTTAAAGGGCGTTTGGGGTGCCTGGAGGAGGGTACGGGGTGGTTTTAGGGGAGATTTGAGGGTCCAGGGCAGGGCTACGGGGGGGGTTTGGTGGGGGCTGCCCCTGACGTGCCCCCTGTGGCCCCCCCAGGGCGAGAAGATCTTTTACCTGGTGCGTCCCTCGGCCGCCAACCTGTCCCTGTTCGAGGCCTGGAGCAGCT
>NW_020919549.1:0-2318 GCF_003984885.1 Neopelma chrysocephalum | reverse complement strand
GGGGGGCAAAAATAGTAAATTTGGGCAAAAAAAATGTTTTCTTGGGAGAAAAAAGTGATTTTTTTGGGAAAGTAACAGGTTTTTTGGGGGAAACAATAGGAGATTTGGGGGAAAAAGAGATTTTTGGGGTAAAATGAGGGGTTTTGGGGGATAAATGACAAAACCCCTCCCGGGGAGCTCCGGGATTGCCTGGATTTGCTGGAATTTGTGGGAATTTGCCCCAAAATCTCACCATGAGCCACTGGTCGACCTCCTCCTTCTCCTTCTGGGCAGTCGACCTTCTGGGTCAGGCCCAGCCCCTCCTTGCTGTAGGCCTTGGTCTTGGTCTCCCTCTCCACCACCTTGAACCTCTCCATTTGCTGGGAATTCCGGGAAAAATCGGGATTTTCCAGGGGCCCCCAGGCCTTGAGAGACCCCCTGGGAAAGGGCTGAGCCCCCAAATTTATCCTGACCCCCCCAATTTATCCTAGTGTATTTTGGGGGTCCCTGTGCCTGTCCCAGTGCATTTTTGGGAGTCCCTGTGACCATCCCAGTGTATTTTGGGGGTCCCAGTGTATTTTCGGGGGTGCCTGTGCCCATCCCAATGTATTTTGGGGGTCCCTGTCCCCATCCCAGTGTATTTTTTGGGGGGCCCTGTGCCCGTCCCAATATATTTTTGGGGATCCCAGTGTATTTTGGGGGTCCCAGTGCCCATCCCAATATATTTTTGGGGGTCCCAGTGTTTTTAGAGGTGTCCCTGGCTTTTGGGGGTCCCAGTGTCCATCCCAGTGTATTTTTGGGGGTCCCAGTGTCTTTTGGGGGTCCCTGCACCCATCCCAGTGTTTCTGGGGGTCCCTGTGTTTTAGGGGTGTCCCTGGCTTTTGGGGGATCCCTGTGTCCATCCCAGTGTATTTTGGGGGTCCGTATGTATTATTGGGGGTCCCTGTGACCATCCCAGTGCATTTTGGGGTCCCTGTGTTTTTAGGGGTGTCCCTGGCTTTTGGGGGCCCCTGTGCCCATCCCAGTGTATTTTGGGGGTCCCTGTGTTTTTGGGGGTCCCTGTGCCCATCCCAGTGTATTTTTGGGGGTCCCTGTGCCTGTCCCAGTGTATTTTGGGGGTCCCAGTGCCCATCCCAATATATTTTTGGGGGTCCCTGTGTTTTTAGGGGTGTCCCTGGCTTTTGGGGGTCCCAGTGTCCATCCCAGCGTATTTTTGGGGCTCCCAGTGTATTTTTGGGGGTCCCTGTCCCCATCTCAGTGTATTTTTTGGGGGTCTCTGTGTATTTTGGGGGTCCCTGTGTATTTTGGGGGTCCCACTGTATTTTGGGGGTCCCACTGTATTTTTGGGGGTCCCAGTGTCCATCCCAGTGTATTTTCGGGGGTCCCAGTGTATTTTCGGGGGTCCCTGTGCCCATCCCAGTGTATTTTGAGGTCCCAGTGTATTTTTGGGGGTCCCTGTGCCCATCCCAGTGTATTTTGGGGTCCCAGGGTATTTTGGGGTCCCAGTGTATTATTGGGGGGTCCCAGTGTGTTTTTGGGGGGTCCCAGTGCCCATCCCAGTGTATTTTGGGGTCCCAGTGTGTTTTTGGGGGGTCCCAGTGCCCGTCCCAGAGCGTTTTGGGGGTGTCAGGTTTGGGGGAGCCCCCGGTACCGTCTTGATGAGCTTCCTGTTGTCGATGAGCTGCCGCTTGTCCTCGATCTCGTTGGAGGCCACCCATGTCTTGATCTGGTCCTGCAGCCTCTGCAGGGCACAGGGGGGGTCAGGGGGACCCCCGGACCCCCAGGGACCCCCCAGAGACCCACAGGGACCCACAGATCCCACAGAGACCCACAGACCCCACAGAGACCCACAGGGACCCCCAGGGACCCACAGAGAGACCCCATAGAGCCCCACAGACCCCACAGAGACACCCCACAAAGACCCACAGAACCCGCAGAGCCCCACAGATCCCTATAGAAACCTACAGACCCCTCTGGACCCCAAAAAATCCCTACCGAGCCCACCAGACCCTATAGGGACCTACACACCCACAGAAAGCCCCACAGACCCCCAGAGCCCTACAGATCCCTAAAGAGCCCCATAAAACCCTACAGCGCCCTATAGAGACCTACAGACCCCTATAGAGCCCCCCAGAGCCCTATAGAGCCCCCCAGAGCCCTACAGAGCCCCCCAGACCCCTATAGAGCCCCTACACACCCCCAGACCCCTTTAGAGCCCCCCAGACCCCTGTAAACCCCAAGAGCCTCCTCGGGACACCCTGCAAGCCCCCCACACACCCCCTATAAATCCCCAGAAACCCCCCCAGACCCCTTGTTAGCCCCCCCTAAATCCCCTAGAG
>NW_020919548.1:0-10936 GCF_003984885.1 Neopelma chrysocephalum | reverse complement strand
GCAGGAACAGGGAGGTGTCTGGTACAAACCACTTGTCTGAAGTAAACAGTGTCTTTTAGGACTTTCCCGGTACCTGAGGCACCTGCTGTTCAGATCTGCAGCAGACTTGCTGGTAGGCTACAGTAGGACCTGTGAGCTGGATGGAGAGAAAAACACCCATGAAAAATGGAAAAAGAGAAGCCTCGTCCACTTCTCCTCACCACTTGGGTCCCCACTGAGGTAGGCTGGGCAGGAATGGCCTGGAATGATGTGACAGGGTGATCACTGTGTCACTGTCTGTCAGGCTGAACCTCTGTGTCTGCATTTTCCAGCCCACTGAAAGCTGAGGTGAAGCAGTGAGAAGTGGCAAAGCTGCAAATTGCAAGTCAGCCCCAGCAAGAGCTGCATTTAAAAATGTTCTTCTGACATTTTCCTTGCCAGCACCAGTAAGTTGCTTGGCTGGGAAGAGGAATAAAAGCACCTTTTGTCTGTGTAAAATTGGGGTTAGGAAACTTGCAAGTATTCCTTGGCTTTTTATTAGAAGCAATGAAAAATGTTGAGCTGCTGTGTTGTCTGTCTCCTTGTAAATGTGCAAGTTCATTTTTGAGCTGAATCAAATGGTGATGTAATTACATACTTCTCCTAATTATTGAGTAATTATGTACTTCTTATAATTGCCGAGTAATCACACTGCTGTAACTAGAATTTAATGTTACAACTAATTGTATAATTACTGTATATTAATGTTGTTATCCAGGCAACTTGGAATAGAGTGTTATCCTTTCAATTCCTATTCTGTTACTCAAAACTGTCTTTTTAAAATCTAGTATAGTTAGCCATTGGAAGAAAGATTAATAATGGAATAAAAATATCAGCAGAGGAAACACATGTTTTCCTTCCAGGTTCAGGTGAGTGAAAATCAAAATATTAACATGTTAAAACTGTACTGTAGATAGAAAAAGTTTAATTTTCTCATGAATTTGACATATAATTTGCTACTAGGCAACCCATGTTTATGCTTAAAGTTTGAATCTGTCCTGTGTGCCAGCCTGTCAACACTAATTTTTAAACTTTCCTACACATTGGAGGGGAAATGTTTCAGAAATGCATCTTTTTTCCATAGCAGCTGAGTCCTTAAGTGTTTCATGTCACTAGAACCTTAAGAATGTACATGTCCTATATACAGTTGGCCAGTTCTAATTATTGTTAATAAAATCATAGGTGCCTATGACAGTCCCAGGTTGTTGTGTGATGGTCACAAGTACTCAGTGGCAGACACTGGAGAAACTGTGATGGATGACAGGAGAAATGTGCTTTGTTGGGTTGTATCTGCTCCCAACTCACCCCCAGGGACAGTTTCCCAAAGGTGCAGAAGGAGGGTTTGATACACAATTGAAGAGCTGAGTTCAAGGACTGTGGATGCATTTTCCTGGTGCTGGTTGAGCAGCCTGGGTCCATCAGAGTCATGTCAGACAAAAGAACTTTGCTCCTGCAGGATTCTGTGTGTGGAATGTGTGAAACGTGGTGGTTCTTCTGGCAGGAGAAGAAGTTTTGCCTTCATTGCTGTATCTAAAACGGGCTCTGGGGCTTGTGGAAACTTCAGTGAAATCCCAACTGAATCCATCAGGCTCCAGGAAACCATCCCACCTTCACCCTGCTGGAGTCTGTCCGGGTGCTCTGGTGCTGTGGCCTGGTGTCATCCAGGGGGAATTTGAGCAATAAGGAACTGGGCTACAAGGCAGGTTAATAAAGAATTTTACAGAACTGCCCCCCCCTGCACAAAACCTCAGCAAATAAGTGTGTCAGATGTTCCCAGAAGAGTCACTGCAAACACCCTTTGTGCCACTCTGTGAACACCAAACTAATGGAATTGCATGGACTTGCACCGTCAGTAAATCAGAGATTGTTTGTAGGGATCCCCAAATTAGAAGCAAATCCAGGTCACTCATCTGTGGTGAAATGTGCTGTGAGCAGGACTGAAATGTGCTGCACACACACGTGTTAGAGCACATCATGGAAATGTGGGAGAGTGGAAAACTGATTTCAGATTTAATAACATTTCAGTTTTAACAGCTCATTTAAAACCTGAATAAAAATGTGTAAATCCAAGGAGTTTCTCTTAAAAAATTAATTAAAACATTGATTTTCTAGGAGTTTTTGTAATTCCCTCTTCTCTAGGTTTTCTAGAGGGCTCAGATGTGAATATTCAATCTGCTGCCTGTGGCAATGCCTGACTTCACTTACAATATTTTTAATAGTTATGTACTGTTTAATCTCATTCTCATCCCTCTGATCTTAGACTTGTGTGATTCTGCTGTTGTTTGTAACAGAGAATTTCCTTTGACTTCACTGGGAGAGCTCTCCATGGAATGATGAACAGTAGTAATAATGTTAATCATTTATATAGTGCTTTATATGTTCAAAATACAGGATAATCTTTAAATGAGCTCAGCTTTGCTCTCAGATATGTGAGTGAACTCTTCATTGATTTGAAAAAAATTGTTACCTGACATGCAATTTTTTTTTTATTTTCTAGTGTTACTAGGTATTTTGGGTTTCTTTATTTTTGTAGGGCAGAATATTGTCTTATCTTGAGCTTGGGACCTTAAAAGGTTTGCAAAGGACATGGAGGTTGCTGTGGTGTCCTCTGATGATTTCAGCTGATAAACCGAAAGCTTCCAATCCTTTTATCTGTGAGGGGACTGCAGCCATGCTGGAAAGCAGGTGTTACTGCAGGTTAGCTTAGAAACTCCTAAGGGAAACATTTTTCTGGTGAATTCAGAGATTTTTACCAGTGTATCATAGGCACAAGAATTAACACTAACATTTGGAATTTGCAGTTCTCACACAACTTTTCTAGAAGATCAGTCATTTCTGAGAGCTGGCTCCTGTTTGCAGCATAGAGCAGTCAGCTCTGCAATGCAGGGTTGCTTCATGGGTTGGTTGGTTTATTTTCCAAGATTTACAAGCACCATAAACTGTTGCCAAAAGCAGGAGAAATGATGAATAATACTTTTTCTCCCCAATAGCCAAAATTTCGTGTGTGTGTGTTATTGCTATAAATAGCAAGTCTTTTGAGTAGGAATAAGATTTAGTTCCTAAAACCAGTGAATTGTAGCAGCCACAAGGTCTAACATTTGTTCTTCTCCCCCCTCTCTTGTTTTTTCCTAACAGACAACACTCATTATTCTGTGGTAAATGATACTCAGATGTTCTGCAGCAGCAGGAAATTCAATGTGTGGGTACCCATTAAAGGCCTGATTCCATTTTCTCACTGCACAGTGCAGGTGAATGCATCCAACAGCCAGGGCAGCTTGATGAGTGATGTGTAACAATTGTCAGGCCTCCAGGAGGGGAGTAGGAAAAAGTGCTTTTTCTGTGCATGTCACAATTCCACAAACACTCTGTTGAACAAAATGCGATTTATTATCTCAGCTGAGGACTGGAAGTTCAGAAGAGCAGGTTTGCATTAGTAGTTCTTACTACCAAAATTGTTCCTTTTGGCTTCTAATTTGTCACATTGTGAACTTTAAGAACTAGAGAATGAAAACAATAGTGTAGGTAACATATTGTGAAGGTGAGAGGTGTATTATGTCCTTCATTTTTTCCTGTGAATGGTGCTGTGTTCTATCAGGGACAGCTGATCTAGTGCAAGAATAGAGAGAGACTCAGCTGCATTTTGGAACTTGTTTTAGAATAGAAGTTGAAAGTGCTGACAAGGAGCACTCACTGGATGGACTTAGAGAATTTGTTTAATAATAGTGATAGAAACCACTGGCAATATATTGAGCCAGAACCCACCAAGTTCTTTAGTTGTAAGAAAGTCAGTTCCAATGTGCTGATTTACAGTGACTGAGGCTCTAAACCCCTCTGGCTGTTTTCTTCATAACAATTGGAAATGAGAGAATTGAGCAAATACACCCTGAACACTGGGAGTGTTTTGTTCTGTGGTTTTGTTTTGGTTGGTTATTGTTGGTTTTTTTGTCAAGAAAGCTTTTACATTTCTAGCTGGTGTAGGTGTGTCCCTTTTGCATTCCCTTTCCATGGCCATCCTGGAGAATTAGCTTTGCTTGAATAAATGCCAATGGGAACAATTAATTTAAGGTAGTTTTGAATTGTAATGTGAGAGCCCAACAACTCTTGCTCTTGAGAGATGTGTAGGTGCAGCTGTTGAGTGAGAACAGTGTAGAGTGACATCCAGACCATTTTAAAGGAAAAGAAAAACCAAACCAAAGAAAAGAGCAATGCCATAAACCTTAGAGCTCAAAAATACAGTTAAACTTGAAACAGTTTTCTTGCAAACAGATGGATTAGGTTTGGGTCCAAACCAGCAGGAAGACTTCAGGAAAGTGAGTAAATCCAACACAGAGTTTGTGTGACAGATTACTGAGAAATAAGGAAAAGGTCCATTTCCAGCACATTTTAGACTTTTCCAATTTTATTGTCAAGTTGCACCTAATCTTAACAAATAGACTTTGTTATAGAATAATAAATCTGCCTCTGAGTTTCACTGCTCATTTAAGACTGAGCAGTAAGACAATGTTATTTCTAATTCCAGTGCCACATTTTAATTTTGCACAGCAAAATTTGGTAGTGAAAATGTTACCAAATGCCAAAGTAAAGGATCTTTAAAGATAAGCAAGGCTGTGCACAGGTTTATGAGAGTCATTCAGATAGACTTTCTTTCATCATTAGGTTGTTGTTGATTACAATTAGAAAACTTACAGCTTTGAAATTATCTTTTTTTATGACTTTGTGATAGTTGAAAAGCAATACCTCATTGGTTAAATAGGTTTTAGTTCATGCTTCCTTTTAGTTAATGCTCTGAGAACCTATTATCCTGATTTACACATAAAATCCTGCTGTAAAGCACGTGGCATTCATTCCCTAGGATATGTGTGTTTAAGTAGAATGAAATTAGCAGTGAGAGTTATTAAAGAAATCTCCCATACTGTTGTCCATGGACTGTGATCTGCAGTGAAAGGAACACTGAAGCCAAGAGGCCTCCTTAGAGGAATGAATATTCAGCAAACACAGCAAACTGATGTTAGGTCAGGATTAATTAGGAAAAAAGATCAAACCTGGATATAGTGGATTTTTCCCTGTGAGACAGATTTGTTTTTCCATTTTGCTTAATATTGAATTGAGAGTCACATCATAAAACTTGTTTTGAAATATTTCCTTTACATCAAATTTGAGTCCTTTGGATACATCAGTTGTTATTCTCTCTTCTCCTTCTCCTCTTTCTCTCTCTCTTTTCTCTCTCTTCTTTCTCTCTTTTCTTTCTTTCTCTCTCTCTCTCCTCTCTCATCTCTCTTCTCTCCCTCTCCTTTTTCTCCTCTTTGCTTCTTTCCTTCTTTCCACCAGGATTCTTTTCCAATGGGTTTCTTTTTGTTCTATGTCTTCTGTTTCTTCTTCATTTTTCTTCTCTTACATTCTCTTATGTCACTTCATGTGAATTTAAAAATGAAAACCTAAATGTAGTTTTTAAAAAAAGCTCCTTGTGAAAAAAATCACATTTAAAAATATTCCAAATTCTCAAACATTTGCATGATATCTATCTGACTTCAGCATAATATAATCTCTGATTCTGATGAAGAGCAGGAAATGTTTTAAACCAAGTTCTTAAATGCAAAATTGCCACCATTTCTTTTCTCGAGGCAGTTTCAGGAGACAGCAGGAGAGAGCAGGAGGAGGAAAGAGCTCTCCTGCATCTCTCCTCAGTGACCCAGCTCATTCAATAGTGTCAGTGGCAAGCTGTGCATTGTCCATTCCAGTTCCTTTTGTCCAGACAGATGATTTCCTGGGGATACAAGGGTAGGGTTGCAAAAGTGCTTGTGTGGAAAATTGGGAGTTGTTCTAATGAAACCAGAATTCTTCCCTAAGCTCTGCAGTGTTGAACTGATTGTCATTTTCCTTCGTGCTCCTTTCTTCTTTTCTTCCCCTCTCCCAGGCTGTTCAGCACATCTCTCAGTGAGCTCACCCTGTGTCTGTTCTTGGCTTTGGGGGGGTGTTGTGGATGGCAAGAGCTGAGAGAAGTGAGTCTCCTTCCTGACCAGTTGTGTCTTCAGGCTCTGGCAGTGGGAGGCCCAGAGGTGCCCTCTTTGCTGCTCCCTTTCCTAAACTGCAGCCAGCTGGGGCTCAGCCTGACCCCACCCATCAGAAAGGGCCCCCTCAAGGTTGCTTTGAACTGAGGCTTAATGGGAGTCCCTGCTCCTCAAAGTGCAGAGTTTTCCCAGCAGGCAGTGACACTCCAACTGTGTCCTTCTCTTCCCATTCCCTCCTTCCCTTTGCCTCCCCCCACTGTGCTTTTGGGGCTGGGCAGATCTCCCCCAGCTCCAGCTGGGCCCTTTCCATGCTGCAGACATGTGGCCCCTGCATTGAGCAGCTTTGGGGTTGCTTTCTGTCTCCTGGAGCTGCACGAGGCACTTGGGACACGAAGATCCAAACAGCAGTTGGAGTTGTCTGGGAGAACATGGATGGTTTTGCTGCTTGGGGAGAGCCAGGGGAGAAAGGGAAAACTGCCCAACAGCTTGGAAGAGCTGATTGATCATCTGTGAGCAGGGAATTCACCTCATTGGAGAGGTCTCACTCCAGGCCTTTCCAAAACCTCAGCCTTGGCATGAGATCCAGGCTGTGCTTAAGATCTCTGGGAAGAACTCTGTGGTAGAGGAGATTTCCTGCTGCAAAACTGCAGCTTACTTATACTGCTAAAAAAAAGAAGAATATATAAAATTGGGGAAAATGGGTCAAGTGAAATGTAGCTGTAGGTTATTATTTAAAATTACTACCTACAATCACATTAACCTATTTGAGACCAATTTCAATTTTACCCAGAAAAGGACACAATTTGGATGAAATATGCCATTTTTCTATAATCTCAAGGATATTCATGCTTGGGTTTTTTTTTCTTTTGGTTTTTCTTTTCATTCTGTGTAAATCAACTGGACTTTTCAGTACTGTAATTAAAGTCAACCTTATTTATGTGACAGGTTCTTCTGTTGAAGGAACTCTACAATAAAATGACACTGAGATTCCTGGTGAAAACCTACAGAAGACTTTTGGAAAATTGCACTGTGAATTTTCTCTTTAGAACCATTTTCCAGATACATGTAAGTACTAGGAATTGGATCCATTTTTATGTTACTTTACTCCTGTGATTTGCACTGCTTTTCTGAAAAGCTGACTTTTTAATATTTTTTATTTTTGACAACTCCTGCCCCTACAGTTTTCAGAATAAAATGGCATTTTCATTAACTGTCAGTGAAGGCAAATGTCTGTGAATTGTTTGTTGGTTGGGATTTTTTGTCATGCCGTTCTGTATTTCCTGCACTTGAAGCCTCTGGATTCTGGAAGTGAGCCTGGTCATCATAAAGCACTTGAGTGAAGGGACAGGGTTTGAAGGTTTGAGCCACTTTGCAGAGCTGAGGAAGCTTTGAAGTTCCTCTGCTTGCAATGAACTCTGTGTTCCTCCAGCAAAGTTCTGTCACCCTGTTACATTTTCGTCACCTTTCCATATTAGGGGGGGAAAAAAAGCTTAAGTGGGGGAAAATGAAGGTTGTTTTAAGATCTTGCTGAGGCTGAAATGTAGAGGGAATCAAATCACTGCTTTGTTCCCTGTCTTTAGCTGGGGCCAAAACCAGAGATGATCTTTCTTAAACATGATGGCCTTAAAAGTGCTTTTGCTTTTTTTGCTGGTTCTATTTACAGTTAAAAATTACTCTGTGGGATTTTTCTCTGTAGTTTTGAAAAAGATCTGAAATGGAATTTTTAAAATCTGAAAGTTTATATCTGAATTCTTGAAACCCTTTGCATAATTAAAATATTTTTCCTTCAAAAAGCTTGTTCCCAAGCAAACATTAGCTTGGCTACCATGTCAAAGGGGACATCCTTGTGCTGTAAGGTGTGGAAAATGTAAATACCTGCCAAATTCTGAGACAATGAGACACAAAGGCCACTGAGACTGAAGAGAGAAAAGGAGAGAGAAAGGGAAGATACAGCAGTTTATTCTTTTCTATAGTAATGATACTTGCCAAACATACCTTAATGTCTGAGATTTCTGATGGTGTTTGTTGGCTTTTTTACTCTCATCAGGTGAGTGAATATGACCTTTATGCAAAATAAGCCAAGATTACAATTTTTTTCAAACTAAAAATAACCTCTTAATTTTCAGCTTGTGGTAAAGAAACCTTTTTCCAGAGTTCTCTGCTGTCTTGCCGTGGAATTGAAGTGAAGGAATGAAAAAGTGCCCAAATACGTCAGTCCTGCCAAAGGCAAGGAAATCAAGATTTGGCCTTCTGCACTCACAAGGAGCACTGTTACATTGTTTTTCATAGGGAATTCTCCCTGTTTTAAGCAGATAGTTGTGCTATTTATCATAGCAAATAAAGTAAGGAAGAATTAGTAAAAATGGGGCAATGCTTGTAATTCTTCTGCATAGATCTAAAATATTTCTTTGTGTGACCCCCCTTTCATCACTTCATATTTGTGTCTCAGTTGTTTGCCTTTTCTGTGACTGTTTCAGAAGGAGGGCTTTTCTGTTCTTGTCTTCACAGCTGATAACTTTTATTCCTGGGGTCAACTCTCTTCTCACATTTTTAAGAAAGCAGATTTTTATGATGTGGTAAGGATTAGTGAGCACAGTAGGAGTGAAGTCTTGCCAGAGATTTCATTACTACTTCCTTACATTTACATCCTACACTTATAGCACTCTGTTGGCTTTTAAATTTGTTCCCAAAGTTGTCTAGACTTTGGAGAAAAAAAAAAAGCAAGAAAAAACAGGAAAAAATAAGGAAAAAAAAGAGAAAGAACAAAGAAAAAGGAGAAAAAAGAAAAAATAAAAAAGGGGAATAATAAAGTAGAAAGAAAAAAAGAAAGAAAAGAAAGAAAGAAAGAGGAGAAACTAAAGACAGAAAACCAAAAACCCAACCCGTCCCGTTGGTCCCCGCCGCAAGGACTCCAACTCCCACAATGCCCCGCGCGGGGCGGGGGCGGGCGGGCAGGGGCCGTGGCCGCGCGCTGATTGGCTGCGGCGCGGGGCTCTCCAGCCGGGGCGCGCGCAGAGCGAGCGCCATTTTGTCCGCGTGGCCGCGACTGTGGAGGCGGCGGCGGTTGCTGCGCTGAACTGTGAGAGCTGCGGGGGGGGCGGCGAGAGCGGGGCTCTGGGGATCCCCTCGGGGGTGCGGGGAGCGCGGCTGGGGGGGGAAAGGCTGGAGGGCTCGGGAGGGCTTAGCCGAGGAGTTCGGGGTTTCCCGAGGAGGTTTTGAAGGGGTCCCTGAGGGGACTCAAGGGGGAGGTTGAAGGTCCCTGAAGGGGTTTGGGGGGTCTCTGATGCGGGTTTTGGTTTCTGAGGAGATTTGGGGTGTCCCAGGTGGGCTTCGAGGGTCTCTGAGGAGGTTTGGGGTCCTGGGGGTCTTTGCGGGTACCTTTTAGGCAGTTTTGGGGTCTGTAGGGGGTTTAAGGGGTCCCAGACTGTTCTTAGGGTCCGTGAGAGGGATTGGGGTGTCCCTGAATGGGCTTGGGGGGTCCCAGGTGGGTTTTGCGGGTCACTGAGAGGGTTTAGGGGATCCTGGGGGTGGATGAGGTCTCTGAGGGGATTTGAGGGGACCTTGAGGAGGCTTCGATGCGTCGATGGGTGGATTTCAGGGGTTTTGAGGGGATTTTGTGGGGCCCCCTAAAGCCCAGCAGTGGGTTCAGGGGGTCCCCCAGCCCCCAGAGGAGGGGTCCTAGGGATGCCCCCCAAAATCCGGGGGGGAGATGTACCACATCCAAATAAGGGGATCCCAGTGCCCCCAGAATAGCCCAGTGACCTCCCAGTGCCCCCAGTATAGCCCAGTGGCCCTCAGTATGGCCCAGTAACCCCCTCAGTGACCAGCCAGTGTGTCGCAGTGACCTCCCACTGCCCCCCAGTATGGCCCAGTGATCCTGCAGTGAGCACCCAGTAACCCCCAGTATGAGTGTTTCCCTGTGTCCTGGTAATCCCCCAGTAACTCCCCAGTTCTCTGACAGTGTCCCCCAGTGTCCCTCAGTTCCCCCCAGTCCCTCCCAGTGCCCCCTGGTTCCCCCAGTGTGTCCCAGTATCCCCCAGTAATCCCCCAGTGCCCCACAAAGCGCCCAACTGTCCCCAGTGTGTCCCCAGATGCCCTTGGCCTTTCTGTGAGTAGGGGTTTGGGGCTTTTTTGTGGTCAGAGGGTCCAGGGGGAGCTCCTGGAGTGAGATGGAGGATTGGGGACATCAGGGATGGGGTTTGGGGACAGTGGCGAGGGTCTTGAGAACAGCAGGGGGGTCTCAGGACTCACCTGCTCTTGGTGCAGCCCCTCCTCTCTCCCCCAGGCCCCTTTAACCTCCCCTCCAAATGTCCCCAACCTCCATTTTCCCTTTAATCTCCTCCCCCCACAGATCCCTTTGATGCCCCAATGCTCCCAAAACCTGTTTTAACTCCCCCAAATACACCCAAAGACCCCCAAATCCCCATCCAACACCCCCCACGTCCCTTCAAATCTCTCCCATCCCCCCCTCAAATCCCTTCCAACCCCCCCAAAGAGGGATCACCCGGCACCCTGGGACAGGAACACAGTGGGCTGTACTGGGGGCACTGGGCTGTACTGGGAGGGCACTGGGGGGGCTCAGGTGTCCCACCACAACGTGGCCCAGCTCCAGGAGAGATCTGGGGAGCAGTGAGGAGGTACTGGTCTGTCCTGGTCTGTACCCCCAAAGCCCCTCCCCAGCTCCCCCAGGACCCCTCAGGTCCTTGACTTGTTCCTGCTGCCCCTTGAGCATCTGCAGCTCCTGCAGAACCAGGCATTTCTTTGCTCCCCACAGGGTGGTTCCCACCCCCAGAATGGAATCTGGAGGCAGCAGGATGTGCACAGTGCTCCCATTTCCTACAGTGCAAAGGGGCTGCAGGGAATGATTCCCCTGCTCTTGCAAATCTGCCAAAACCTGCAGGGCACAGAAG
>NW_020919547.1:0-722 GCF_003984885.1 Neopelma chrysocephalum | reverse complement strand
GGGCTGGAGCTCCCGCGAGCTGACCCCAATAAAGGCTGCGGGATCCCCATGTGCCGCCTCGGCCCCTGTGTGTGTGTGGTCGGGGGGGGGGGCCCATCACCCTCCTCAGGCCCCTCCACCCACCCCAGCAAGGACCTGTATCTCTGGAGACCCCCTCCTGAGGACCCAGGTGCCCAGACCCCCCCGTCAAGGTTCTGGGGTCAGTCAGAGGCCCCGGGCATCCCGTTGGGCACCGCAGCGCGTCACAACACGGGTGGGACGTGCCACCCCCCCCCGTGTCCCCCGTAATGAGTGGGTGAGCGCAGCAGGTCTGGCCCTCGGCCACTGGCCCCACGTCACGGCCGGGGGGGGACCCCGAGTGACTCACCAGGGGGGTGCCGTCCCCCCCCCCCCTCCCCGAGCGGCCGCCACCTCTTAGTCATGCTGCTGAGGGGGGGGAGGATCCCCCCCCGGCCCCAGGAAACCGCACAAATATCGTGTCCAATTTGCACGTTATTTAAAACCGGCTCCTCCCCCGCCCCCCCTGCGCGACCCTGTCATTATCCCGGTGACACCGGCCCGGAGGTCACGGCGCGGGGCAGCCGGGGGGGGGGACCCGCGGGCAGGGGGGGCACCCCCGGGGCCACGTCACCCCGTGTGTCCCCCCCGTCCTGGCACGTCCCACACCGAGCCCTGACGGTGACCTCAGCCCAGCACGGCACGGCTGTGGTGCTGCAGTGGCA
>NW_020919546.1:0-2643 GCF_003984885.1 Neopelma chrysocephalum | reverse complement strand
ACAAGGCTGTGTTCTTGCACCAACCCTATTCACAATCTTCTTCAGCAGGATGCTCCAAAGGGCCACAGCAGACCTCGATGATCAGGACAGTATCTACATCCGATATCGTACTGATGGAAGCCCTTTCAACCCAAGGCGACTGAAGGCCCACACTGAGACCTTAAACCATCTTGTCCGGGAGCTGCTTTACGCTGATGACGCCGCCCTCGTCGCTCACACAGAAGCAGCTCTGCAGCGTTTAACATCCTGCTTTGCTGAGCCTGCTGAGCTCTTTGGGCTGGAAGTCAGCTTAAAGAAGACAGAAGTTCTCTATCAACCTGCACCTCAGGAAGTCTTCCATCATCCCCATATCACCATTGGAGAATCAGAGCTCAAATCAGTCCAACAGTTTAATTCCCTGGGCAGCCTCATCTGCTGGGATGGTGAGATTGACAGAGAGATGGACAACAGGTTAGCAAAGGCATAGAGAGCTTTGGGAAAACTCCATAAAAGAGTCTGGTGAAATAAACACCTGAAGAAAAGCACAAAGATCAGTGTTTACAGAGCCATTGTGCTGTCTGCTCTTTTATATGGGTCCGAATCATGGGTCATCTACCGCCACCACCTGCGACTCCTGGAACGCTCCATCAACGCTGCCTCCGTACAATCCTAAACATCCACTGGGCAGATTATGTGACCAATACGTCTGTTCTAGAACAATCAGCAGTTCCGAGCATTGAGGCCATGTTGCTGAGAACACAGCTGTGCTGGGCAGGACACGTCTCCAGGGTGAAGGACCAACCACCCCCTCCCCAAGATCTGCTCTATGGGGAACTTGCCACCGGCTGCCGCAAGAGAGGAGCCCCGAAGAGGAGACACAAGGACTCCCTGAAACAACATCTCAGCCTTGGCCACATTGATCTTCATCACTGCTCTACTCTGGCCTCCAGTCAGGAGGTCTGGAGACACACTGTCTGTAACGCTGCTGCTTCCTTTGAGAACGCACGCAGGGTCACCCTCGAGGAGAAAAGACAAGGCAGAAAGAATCGTGTCCTGTCGATCCCATCCAAGGAGTCTTTCTGCTCTGCCTTTTGCAGCTGCACTTGTCTATCTCGTATTGGCCTCTTTAGCCACCAATGCTCTTGTAACAAATGTGGGCAGAGCCCTTCCCAAATCTTCGTTCGCGAAGCCCGGCCATGATTTTGGATATTAATTTGGGAGTCTGGACTCATGGGTTTATTTGGTTCTGGAACTGGTATTTGGTTGATTTGGTTTTGGAAACAGGTATTTGGTTGATTTTGTATTATGGGTACTTCAGGTTGCAAAGAAAGAATCTTGAAGAAATCCTTTCTGGTATTTTGGATATTAACTTGTGATGTTCAGACTTATAAGTTGATTTGGTTTTGGAAACTGGTGTTTGGTTTATTTTGTATTCCTGAACCATTGGAAACAAATTGGGACCCCCTTGGAGGGACAAAGCTGTTGATGCTCCAGGGGTTCCAGGACCCTGAGGATTCCAGTGCCCACTGAAAGTGTTATTCAGGGAGATCCTCTCGGTCCCTGGATCCGGGGAGTTCCAAGCAAGATGCCTGGGATTTTATTAAGATGCTAAAAGGTTTCTAAAAGGTATATAAAGGTATATAAAAGGTGTACCTAACCAACATAGACATGGAGCTCTGTAATGTAATATGATTGACTTATAAAAAGTTGTGATAAAACTGTGTGATGCCTCAGAGCTTTTTGAATTTTTTAACTTTTGTAGATTTTAGAAGTAGTGGTGTAGTGATTGTCGATTTAAATGTAGCTGCATTGTATCCCTTACCCTGTAGCATAATGTTTGCACATCCCCAACCCTGTTACCCCATTCCATATCAATCCCTCTAAATTCCATTAGCGTGTTTAGTCTTCTTTTCAGGGTAGAATTGTAGAAAAGCCTGGAGCAGAAGACATCACACAGACACAGCCACCTTCAAGGCCAGAACTTTGGAGGAGCTCCAAGGACTGTGGGTGCTGTGAAGAAGATGAAGCTGAGGAAGAAGGGGTCCCAAAGACCCCCAACCCAGTTCCCAAAGGGGTGTGTCGGGGGCAGAACGGGGCAGAAGCGGGGGGTGGAGAGATCTGGGGTTGGATGGAGCTTGTTATAAAATCCCAGAGCCACTGTCTGGGGGGTGCCCATCATGTGTGTTCCCCTGGCCTGAGGCTCCATTCAAGGCCCTGCTCTCTTTATCTCATCTCATCCACTCCCCTGGCCTGGAGTCTTTTCCTCCGCGCTCTCTTGAGGCAACGGGGACTGGAGCTCCCAGGTGCTGGTGATGCTGGAAATCCCCCCCGGGGCCGGGTGGAGCACGTCAGCCTGGAGCACCCCCTGAGCCGGGACTGGGGTACGGCCCGGCCCCCCCAGCACCGGGGGCACACTGGGAGGGGGGTGAAGGGCTTTGGGGTCATGGGGAGAACTGGGAGGGAGTTTGGGGGGTAAGGGAAAGGGTCTGGGGGGGAATAGAGAGTCTGAGAAGGAGGTCGTGTGTCCCCCTGTACCTGCTTTTGTTCTGACACCAGCCAACTGCTCCCGGTGTTCCCAGTAAAGCTTCCCAATTCTCTGCACTCCCTGGATGCCCATTTTTGGGTTCACCTGAGCTCCCCCCTCCCCCGCAGCCCACGGACCCC
>NW_020919545.1:0-1017 GCF_003984885.1 Neopelma chrysocephalum | reverse complement strand
GTTTTCTTCCCCTTCATTTCCACCACCATCGCCATCTCCTTCCTCCTCCTCCTCGCCATTGTTGCCTGGCTGGCGGCTCCTTCTGCTGCGGATAAACCACAGCCACAAGAGGAGGCCCAGGACTCCAGCCAGAGCCCAGAACTGCCCCTGCTGCAAGGCAGCCCAGAGCAGGGCTCCCCAGGCCCTGACACTGCGCTCCAGGCTGCTCTGCTCCAGCTCCTGCAGCAGCCGAGTCATCTCCCTGTTCAGGAGCTTTGCACGCAGCTCCATGCGCGCACGGGTGACCTCGTCCAGCCCATCACCCACCATCTGGGGGTACTGGATGAGGGTTTGCAAAAGCACGAAAAGAAACACTTTGGCAGCCATGGCCTGCGGGAGGAGAGAGAGAAGGGGTTGAGTGGGGCTGAAAGGGAGGGAAGGAGCTAGAGGTGAGGGCAGTGTGGATGGGAGCAGAGGGGATGGGGAGCAGGAAGGAGAGGGCTCCAGGGCAGCTGGCAGGCAGCAAGGCCTGTCCCACTGGCCCAGCAGCAGCAGCAGCATTCTGTGCCCCAGGTGTTGTGGTGAGGGATTGGCCCTGGGTGCAGAGGGAGAACCCAGCCCCAGGGGCAGCGTTTGGGCCCCGGCCCTCGCCCAGCGCAGCCTCGCCCCTGCGTGTGCACTCACCACTTGTCCAGGCTCGACTGGGGCAGCGTTACCTGCTGGGGCCATCTCTAGCTGCCCCCATTGTGACACAATCCCTGTGATGTCACAAGAGCCAGATCACATCACAGCCAGGCCAGCCCCGCCCTTCGTCCCCACTCCAGCTCATCGACTCATAATGGCCCCAGGCAACCAAATTGGTGACACCCACAAAATATAGACCTAACTGGGAGGTCAAGTAGCTGAAAGAGTAGAGGTGTGGCTTCCATCGGAAGCTTTTAGATGGGTTATGTTTGTAGCTTGAGGAGCTCTTCTCCTGGCACAATTCTCACTGGAATGGATGATCTGGCTGTGGTTGGTCCAAGTGAGAGGTACTGC
>NW_020919544.1:0-568 GCF_003984885.1 Neopelma chrysocephalum | reverse complement strand
GCCTCGTGCTCTGCTCGGCCCCAGCACTGGCTGCTACCAACACCCCCGGCTGCCCACGGCCCTGGGCAGCTCTGCTGCCACAGGCTGTGCCCTCACCGTGGCCCTGCAATGGCCCTGCCTGTCCCTCACCCGTGGCCCTGCCCGTGGCCCTGTCCCTTGGCTCTCTCTCTGCCAGCTGAGTGTGGGGCACACGGGCTGGGGGTCCCTCCCAAGCCCCCCGGGCAGCCGGCGTTGGCTGGGGGGATGTGAGGGCTGGGCCTGCTCAGCACAGCCCCGGCCTCGTGCCCAGCGCCTCTTTCCTGCCCCACACAAGAGCTTCCCGGCCCCCCCAGGGCTCCCCTGCTGCTGCCTCTGCTCCTGGCCCTGCCTTTGCTGCTCCCTTGCCTGGGCCAGCGGCTCCAGGGGGGGGGATGGCAGCAGCTTCAGCTCCACGGCACTTCCTGGGGGGAGCTCAGCTCGGGGGGGACGGGCAGGGACCTGATGGGGATGGACAGGGGCCCAGCAGGGACAGCCAGGGCCTGCAGGGGAAGGCACAGGGACAACCTGGCCCCCCACACTGCCAGGGCTG
>NW_020919543.1:0-769 GCF_003984885.1 Neopelma chrysocephalum | reverse complement strand
AGCAGCGGCGGCGGCACCGGCGCCACCGGGGACGAGACCCCCGCGGCCTTCCCATCCTGCCCGGGGGGGGCCACGGCGACCCTGCGGAGCGAGGAGCTCCTGCGCAGCGCCAGCGCGCCCAGGGGGTGCCCACAGTCCCGCAGCACCAGCCGGCTCAGCGCCACCGCCACGTCCTCGGGGCGGGTGCCACCGGTGCCACCGACGGCGGTGCCACCACCGCCGCCGCCCCCTTGGCTCAGGTCGCCGATGCTGATGGACTTGGAGCGGGCCAAGTTGCTCCGGCGCCGCTCGGCCGCGCTGGGCAGCGAGAAGGAGGCGCTGCCGGGCACCGCCGGGGCCCCCCCGGGCACCCTCACGCCGTGGTCGCCCTTCACGGGGCCCCGGCGGCCCCCCGGCCCGCGGGGGGGGGCGGCCTGGGGGGGTTCCCCGCGTTTGGCCGCCCGGCCCCGCTCCGGCTCCAGCTTCTTGGGCCCGCGGGGAGGGGGTTCTTCGGGGGGCGGCGGCGGGGGCGGCCGAGGGGGCAGCAGGCGCAGTTTGGGGGCCGGGGACAGCCCGTTGGGGGCCGCATGGCGCTCCTGGCTCAGCGCCCGGTGCCCGCCGCTGGGCAGGCGGGCACCCCCCGCCCGGGGCTGCGCCGTCACCACGGCGGTGCCCGCGGCGGCGGCGTCCCTGGCGCGGCCCAGGCGGTGCTCCGAGGCCTGGGGCATGGCGGGGCCTGCGGGGACAAGGGGAGGGTGTCATGGGGGGCAGAGGGATGGGAGGGGGGCAA
>NW_020919542.1:0-2940 GCF_003984885.1 Neopelma chrysocephalum | reverse complement strand
TGGGTGAATTTTGGGGGGATTTCGGGTCCAATTGGGGTGAATTTTGGATCCAAAATCCCCCCAAATTCACCTAAATTGGACCCAAAATTCACCCCAATTGGACCCGAAATCCCCCCAAAATTCACCCAAATTCAATCCAAAATTCGATCCAAAATTCTCCCAAAATTCACCCAAATTGGACCCAAAATTCACCCAAATCTCCCCCAAATCCCCTCAAAATTCACCCAAAATTTCCCAAACAACTGGACCGAAGGTTCGGCTAAAAACTGCCCAAAATCCGCCCCAAATTTGGGATTGGGAGAGACTGGGATGGACTGGGAGGGACTGGGAGGGGATTGGGAGGGGATTGGGAGGGACTGGGATGGACTGGGATGAACTGGGAGGGATCACTGGAATCAGTTCCCACCATACTGGGAGCACTGGGAAGGCTTACTGGGAACGGTGGGACCAGTTTGTCCCGCACTGGGAGTACTGGGAGGGGTCACTGGGAGCACTGGGAGGGGCCACTGGGAGCACTGGGTCCGGCCCCACCCCTCCCAAGTGACATCATCGTGCTATGACGTCAGACCCCTCCCTCCACCAATCAAGCACAGTTTGGAAGCGCTGCCACGTGACGTCACTGAGGGGGGTGGGGCTTAGGGAAGGGGCGGAGCCTCGGATCCGGCTTGAACTGGGAGGGACTGGGAGGGAATTGGGAGGGACTGCGATCGACTGCGATCGGCTGGGAGGGACTGGGAGGGACTGGGAGGGGGCAAAAAGAATCAAAAGCTAAAAATAAAAATAATTTTAAAAAAATAAAATTCATCTGAAATTGACCCAAATTTCACCCAAAATCCCCTCAAAACTCCCCTGAAATCCCTCTAAAAATCCACCCCAAATTTACCAAACGAGCAGAGCGAAGATTCGGCCAAAAACCGCCAAAAATCCGCCCCAAATTTACCCAAAATCCGCCAAAATTCCCCCAAACCCCTTTCAGTGCCCTCACCTTGCCCTTAACAAAGATGGCAGACCGCGCCTTTCCTCGCTTGTGCGCATGCTCTGTCTCTCTCCGCGCTCCTATTGGCTAAACCTCCTTCCTGCCTCCTCCAAGCCACGCCCCCTTGCGGGCTGCCCTCACTCAAAATGGCACCCGGCGCCTTTTCTCCCTTCACTGCGCACGCGCCTCGCGCTAAACCCCTCCCATTCCCCTCAACCCACCAATGGGAAGCGGCGGATTTTGATTGATGGCCCAAGCCACACCCCCTCCCCTTGCTGCCCTCAGCCCGCCATGATGACGGCGGCCGCCCCGCGGTTGCGGCTTCTGGGCGCCCTCAGGGCCCGAGTGGGACCGGGCGGGGGAAATTTTGGGGGGTTTTTGACGTCAAATTGGACCCAAAATTCACCCAAGTTGGACCCAAAATTCACCCAAATTGGACCCAAAATTCACCCAAATTGGACCCAAAATCCCCCCAAAATTCACCAAAATTGGATCAAAAATTCACCCAAATTGGACCCAAAATTCACCCAAATTGGACCCAAAATCCCCCTAAAATTCACCCCAATTGGACCCAAAATTCACCCAAATTGGACCCAAAATCCCCCTAAAATTCACCCAAATTGGACCCAAAATTCACCCAAATTGGACCCAAAATCCCCTCAAAATTCATCCCAATTGGACCCAAATTTCACCCAAATTAGACCCAAAATTCACCCCATTTGGACCCAAATATCACCCCAAATCCCCTCAAAATTCACCCAAATTGGATCCAAAATCCCCCCAAAATTCGATCCCAAATTCGATCCAAAATTCACCCAAAATTCACCCAAATTGGACCCAAAATTCACCCAAATCTCCCCCAAATCCCCTCAAAATTCACCCAAAATTTACCAAACAACTGAACCGAAGATTCGGCCAAAAACTGCTCAAAATCAGCCCCAAATTTGGGATTGGGAGGGACTGGGATGGACTGGGAGAGACTGGGATGGACTGGGATGAACTGGGAAGGCACTGGGATGGACTGGGAGGGCACTGGGAGGGACTGGGAGGGGTCACTGGGAGGGCACTGGGAGGGACTGGGAGGGCAATGGGAGGGACTGGGAGGGACTGGGATGAACTGGGAAGGCACTGGGATGGAATGGGAGGGCACTGGGAGGGACTGGGAGGGCACTGGGAGGGACTGGGAGGGGTCACTGGGGAGGACTGGGATGGAATGGGAGGGCACTGGGAGGGACTGGGAGGGACTGGGAGGGACTGCGAGGGGGTTGAATCGGACTGGGAGGGACTGGGAGGGAGTGGGAGGGCAGTGGGATGAAGTGGGAAGGACTGGGAGGGCACTGGGATGGACTGGGAGGGACTGGAATGGCAGCAGGACACACTGGGAGGGGGCACTGGGAGCACTGGGACCGGCCCCGCCCCTCCCAAGTGACGTCATCGTGCTGTGACGTCACACCCCTCCCTCCACCAATCAAGCGCAGTTTGGAAGCGCCGTCGTGTGACGTCACTGAGGGGGGCGGGGTCTATGGAATGGACGGAGCTTCGACCCAACCGCCCGACTATGACGTCACAATGACATGCAAATGAATGCTAATTAAACACGCTATATAAGCGAGGGGCGGGAGTGAGAGATCGGGGTCTGGGAGGGGACTGGGAGGGGACTGGGAGTCACTGGGAGGGCACTGGGATGGGCTGGGAGGGACTAGGGTGGCACTGGAACACACTGGGAGGGCTTACTGGGAGCACTGGTCAGGCACTGGGAGGGCAGTGGGATGAACGGGGAGGGACTGGGAGGGACTGGGATGGAACTGGGAGGTCACTGGGAGGCTCTGGGCCATACTGGTTTGTACTGGGATGGAACTGGGAGGTCACTGGGGGGTAACTGGGCTGTACTGGGAGAGCCCCCCCCCCAAGAACTGACGCCTCCCACTGTGACATCACTTTATTAAACACGCCCCTCAGGGGGG
>NW_020919541.1:0-1360 GCF_003984885.1 Neopelma chrysocephalum | reverse complement strand
CATCTCTGCGTCCTCCCTGGCTCTTCCTGGACACACAAAGCCTTGGGTTCATCCAGACTCCTTCTGGGTGATGTGTTGCACCACAGCACTGCCCTTGGAGTGAAATTCTTTTTTCTCATGCCAGCCTGGACCTCCCCAGCTGCACTTGGCATTAATTCTTTCTTTCTCCTGCTGTTTTCTGCTACGACAAAAGCATCCACCCTCTCTGAATTGACTTTTCAAGCACTCCCAGGGTTCTTCTCTGCTCTCCTCTGTCTGCACACCACTGAACCCATGACTCCTTTGCCCCTCTAGAGTGGTCATGTGTTTGAGACCTCCAAACCCCTTCCTGGGACATCTCTGAGCACTCTCCAAGGTGTCTGCAGATGAAAACGTGGTCTAAGATAGTCACAGGGATACGTTTTACCAAGGCCTGTAGTGGTAGAACATGGGGCAATGGCTTTGAACTGAAATAGGAGAGCTTTCTATTGGATAAAATGAAGAAATACTTACCAATGGGGCTGGCAAGAACTGCAACAGAAGAGGATGTCCCATGCCTGCTTTTGTCCAAGATCAGGAACTTTGAGCAGCCTGAATTAGTTAAGATGTCACTGTCCTTGACAAGGGACTTCAACCACATGAGGTTTTATGTCCCTTCCAGCCAAACTATTCTGTGATTCTTTGAGTCCCAAACTCTTTCTCCAAAGAATTTCTATTGCTAGGAGATGAATTACCATGTTTTTGGAGAAGCCATTGTAAACCCAAAAGGTAAAAAATCAATTCAAATGAAGTTCCAACATCTCTGTGTGAAAGTTTCACCAAACGGGTCAATGGCAGAGCCTCCCAGGATGACCTTGCCAGTTGAAGATGGGGGATTCTGTTTGGGGTCTGATACTTATGATGGGCAACAAGAAAGCACATTTGGGGACTGTGAAAGACTTGTGGTGGGATTTCTAGGGAAGAACCAAAGGAAGGGAATGTGTGGGATCATGGTGGTTTATAAAGGAACAAGTGTGAAAAAGCAGAGAGAAAAGGGATGAAAAAGCTGGTCATGTTAAACAAGAGGATGCTCAAGACACTTCCCAGGCCATGCCCTGACACCGATCCCCACAGCCTGTCCTGTTTTCTTAAGAACTCCATTGCCAAGAAGTTTCTGTGGGGAGGGACCTCTCTGCTCCTGGCACAGGTTGTGGCCCAAGTTGCAGCCACTGCAGCAGGAGCCACAAATAGTCAGGTCTTGTGTTCTTTGGGGAGCCAGACTCTGCCCAGACTGGGGTGGGGTGTGTTGGAAGCACAAAAGTGAAGCAAATGCAAAGCCAAATACACAATGTAGTCTGACTTTGTCCCTAAGTGGGGGATGAGAATTGGACACAACATGTGC
>NW_020919540.1:0-680 GCF_003984885.1 Neopelma chrysocephalum | reverse complement strand
TCCACGGGTGGGTGTGGCAGTGCCCACCAGGGCTGTGTGCCCCCCCCGTGTGGCAGACACCGGGGGGGACGGGGGTGGTGGGTGCCAGGCTGTGCCGAGCAGTGGGACAGCACTGCCACCTCCTCACAGGGGGGTCTTTGTCCCCTTTGTCACCACATCCTCCCCCTCCCCCTCCTCCTCCTCCCTCTCCCCAGGACCCGACTCCTGCTCCAGCTCTGAGGGATCAGGGGCTGTGGGTGGGGACACGGTGGGGACAGAGGGGTGGCACAGGGGGCCTGCAGGGTGACATGTCCTTTTCTCCCTTTTCCTTCCTTTCCCCCTCCTTTTCCCCTTTTTTCCCCCTCCCCCCTTTTTTCTCTTCCCCCTTTTCCTTCCCTTCTTCTCTCTTTTCCCCCTTTTTCCCCTTTTTCCCTTTTCCCCTTTCCATTTCTCCTCTTTTCCTTCCTTCCCCCTTCCCCCCCTTTTTACCTCCTTTCCCCCCATTTTTACCCCCTTTCCCCCTTTTTCCTTTTCCATTTCCCCCCTTTTCCTTCCTTCCCCCTCCTTTGTCCCCTTTTCCCCCTTCCTCATCTTTTCCTCTTCCTCCCTTTTTTCCCTTCCCCATTTCCCTCTTTTCCTCCCTTTTCTCCTTTTCCCCCTTTCCCTCTTTTTTCCCTTCCCCCGTTTCCTTCCCTTTTTCT
>NW_020919539.1:0-1022 GCF_003984885.1 Neopelma chrysocephalum | reverse complement strand
GACAGGGGGACAAGGGGGGACAGGGGGGTGACAGGGTGGTGACAGGGGGACAGGGGATTGATGGGGGGGACAGGGGGACAGGGGGGTCAGGGGGGACAGGGGGATGGGGGGGTGGCAGGGGGACGAGGGGGGACAGGGGGACAAGGGATGACAGAGGGACAAGGGGGAGAGGGGGGATGTGGGGGGACAGGGGTGACATGGGGATGGGGAGACAGGGGGAACATGGGGACTGTCCCCTGTCCCCCCCGGTGACATTTTCCCTGTCCCTGTCCTGCTCTGGTGATGCTGTCCCCTGCTGTCCCCTGTCCCTGCAGAGTTGGTGGACTCCTTCCTGTGGTGACACTGTCCCTGTCCCTGTCCCCCCCGGTGACACTGTCCCCTGTCCCCCCGGTGACACTGTCCTTTGTCCCCATCACTGTCCCCACAGAGTCAGTGCGCTCGTTCCTGCGCTGACACTTTCCCTGTCCCTGTGCTCCCTTGGTGACAACTGTCCCTGTTCCCCCTGGTTACACTGTCCCTGTTCCTGCTGGTGACCCTGTCCCTGTCCCACCCTGGTGACACTGTCCTCTGTCCCTGTCCCTGTCCCACCCTGGTGACACTTTCTGTGTCTCTGTCCTCCATGGTGACACTGTCCCCCGTCCCTGTCCCCCCTGGTGTCCCTGTCCCCCCAGAGTCCATGCGCTCGTTCCTGCGGTGACACTGTCCCCTCCCGGTGACACTGTCCCTGTCCCCTGTCCTCCCTGGTGACACTGTCCCTTGTCCCCTGGTGACACTGTCCCCTGTCCCCGCAGAGTTGATCCAGTGCTCATGGGGCCGCTGGGACACTGTCCCTTGTCCCCTGTCCCCCCCAGTGACCCTGTCCCTTGGTGTCCCCGCAGAATCCATGCGATCATTCCTCCGGCAGCGCTCGTGGGGCCATTGGGACCCGGAAGGTTCCCGGCGCCGGGAGCAGGAGGCGGCTCTGGCCGCCGGTGTCACTGTCCCCTCATGGTGACACTGTCCCTTGGTGTCCCCGCAGAATC
>NW_020919538.1:0-2345 GCF_003984885.1 Neopelma chrysocephalum | reverse complement strand
TGCACATCCCACATCCCAGTGCCCCAGGAAGAGCCCTGAGGAATGAGGCAGGGAGAGAATCTGCCTTCCCAGGGGCTGAGGGTCAGGGCTTGGCCTGTCGGATTAAGGAAACAAGTCACTGTTTATTCAGCATCAGAGCTACCTTTCCCTTGCTTGTCCATCCTTGTCATCACTGTCTGCAGTTTTCTGCTCTAACTGGAACTTGGGGACAAGTTCTCAGTTGTGTCCCTCAGTGAGACACATTAGCACTACAAAAAACTTTGGTGTTTCAATCTCACTTTGACTTCTTGAAAAGTTGTTTGAACTTCCTCTCAGGGACTGAGTCTCGTGGAAACAATGCCAAACCCCCTCGAGGGTCATGAAATGCCTGGGGCTGTTGCTGTGCTGCTGAGCTGGGCCGGGCTCCTGGCACACAGGGAGCTCCTGGCAAGCAAGAAGGGCTTCAAAGAGACAGCTCTGCTGGTGAGCAGCTCCTCTGCACAGCCCAGCAGGGCTGAGGGCACTGCCTGCAGCACCCAGGGCACAGGAGAGAAGGCAGAGAGATGAGAGGCAGCCCGGGCTGGGAGGTGACTGAGCTCTCACTACACGAGAAACCTTCCCAGGATTTGAAGGAAGAATTCTCTGGCTGTAGGAAAGTTCAACTTCCCTTCCTGGAGGCATCTCCCACAGCTTCCAGGATCTTTCAGCAGGACTCTCCCAGTTGCTGCAGTGCAGAGGAAGTGGCCACATGGCAGAGCAGGGCAGGAGCTGCAGGCAGCAAGGGCAGAGAGGAGAAGGGAGCAGGAGGTTGAAGGGATCCTGGGGTGGGAGGACAGGGCAGAGCTGCTCAGGGCAGGAACCTTGCCAGCCCTTTGCCACGCTCAGGCTCTGGCTGCAGAGCAGTGCAGGGGAGTTCCTGCAAGTGCCTCTCCCAGCTGCCAAATGCCCCCAGTGGCAGGAGCTGTCAGGATGGCTCTGCTGGATTTGCTGGGGTGCAGCAGGAGAAGCTGCTGCAGAGCAGGACTTGCTGCTGCCCCCTCAGAGGCCCAGGGCAAGAAGGTTCCCTGTGCCAGGGCTGGCTGTGGGCTGGGAAGGTGGGGGTGCAGCCAGGGGTGCCCAGGGCTGTGGTGCAGAGCAGGGTCCTGCCCCCAGGGCTCTGTGTGCTGGGGCAGGGACTCTGCTGCCTGCCAGGGGCAGCTCTCAGCCCGGCCAAGGAGCTGCCACAGCCCTGAAGGGAGAAGGGGTGCGTGGTAGGAGTGACCCCTCAAGGCAGGGCAGGGCTGGGCAGGGCCCTTCAGCTGCAGGGTCAGGGCTCCTCACAGCTTTAGCTCCACCTCCTGCCATTTCCAGGGGCCCTTCTCAGGAAGCACATCCCCCAGAACACCTCCCCCTTCCCAGCCACCGCAGGCTGTCTGGGATCTGCTCTGCAGCCCCTGCCCAGGCAGAGCTGCCCCTGGGCACTGGGCTGGGGATGGCTCTGGCAGCACTGGCAGGGAGCTGAGCTGGGCACAGGGAGGGGCTGCTGGCAGGAACAGCTCCTCACCCAGAGACAGGCAGGCAGGGAGAGGCAGCTGCTGCCACAAGTGCTGGGCAGGGGGATGTGGGCCCCTCCCTGCTGCCCCTGTGGCACAGACCCCTTCCCTGAGCAGCTCCTCCCTGGGCTCCTTTCCCAGCCGAAGCAGAGCCTGTGCCCTCAGGCCCACGGGGGCTGGGCTGTGCATTGCCCTGCAGCAGCCAGAGCCCAGGCAAGGACAAGGCCCTGATTTCCAGCTGTCTCTCTGTGTCCCTCCTCCCTTGGCAGCAGCACTGTGCCATTTCACTGCCATCCCCTGCTGCCTGGGCTCTCCTTGTTCCCACCATTGAGTTTTCTGAGCCAGTGTGGGGTTTGGGGGGGGCAGATTCCTGTCCAGACACAAACCCTTTGGGTGCTGCTGTGGGGATGTGTCTGTGGGAGCCAAGTGCCCAAGTGCCCTCCAGGCACCTTCAGGGTCTTCAGCTGTTTGCCTGGGTGTCCTGCAGGGCTGCAGGTGCCCTCCAGAAGGGCACAGCTCTGCCATAGGATCTCTGTGCTGCACAGGATCCCCATGGAGAAAACTCCTCAGTGCTAAATCCATGGAAATGCTCTGGGCAGCTGCAAGGAGCATTTTGTGTCTCACTCTGGGAGGGGAGAGATGAAGAGGTGAGGAATGTGTCCATCTGTTCTTTGGACATGGATTCCTGGATTTCTTGGCAGTTTCTTTGGAGGGGAACAGTTGAGTGTGATGCTGCTCCAGCTCCAAGCT
Source organism: Neopelma chrysocephalum (assembly GCF_003984885.1). Classification (NCBI taxonomy): domain Eukaryota; kingdom Metazoa; phylum Chordata; class Aves; order Passeriformes; family Pipridae; genus Neopelma; species Neopelma chrysocephalum. Next base: position 84 of record NW_020919538.1, on the reverse strand, counting down.
GCCAGCACAGGGCAGCTGAGCCCAGGACTGATGGGCAGAGCAGCTCTTCTCTTTGCACTAAGGGACCGTCCCTGTGCCCCTCAG
>NW_020919537.1:0-2322 GCF_003984885.1 Neopelma chrysocephalum | reverse complement strand
CCACTGCTCTCAGCCCATGGACGGGATGTCCTGCCAGGACGGCAGACCTGCCCATCCCTAAGGCCCAGCCGGGGGATCTGCACTCTTGGCTGACCCCGCTTACTGTCAGCAGACCTGTTCTGCTCTTCCTGCTCAGGGCCTGTGGGACGGCTCCCTGGCCCGGGAGCTCACGCACCCTGCCAGGCTGCTGCCACTCCTGGCTTGCCCTTCCTCTGCAGGACAGCCTGGCCTCCAGCAGCCCTTACACCTACTGCTCTGCCCTCTACATTGGCATCTTTCCCCAGAATGAGAACTACCTCTGGATTAGTTAGAGTCATCTACCACTGGAACAGCAGAAGGAGCATTAAGAAAAGCCCAGCACATCCAAAATGCAGCCAAGGGAAAAAAAATCATCAACATGACAAGAAATAGAGGGAAAGCATCTCCCAGCTTTCAAAAGAAGTAACACCACAACCAAAAAGCCCCACCCAGAGCACAGCTCACCTGTGTTTGTAATCTATCAACTTCCTTGACCTTTTCAGAGTATCTCTTCTTCATTTCTTCCAGCTGGGACTGCCTTTCTTTCTCTTCATTAACCCGGAGTTTCCTCCTATCTGTCCTCAGAAGCTTTTCCAACCTGCACAGCAAATTAGTGAAGAAAACCATGAAACACAGGAAGAACCAGCCTTTCCCCCACAGTCTCACAGAAACAGCACAGACAGCATCCAAGCCTAGAATGGCTTGGCTTGGCAGGGACCTTAAAGATCATCCAGTTCCAAGCCTCCTGCTGTGGGCAGGGACACCTTCCACCAGACCAGGTTGTTCAGAACCCCATCCAACCTGGCCTTGAACACTTCCAGCCGTGGGGCATCCACAGCTTCTCTGGGCAACCTGTTGCAGTTCCTCACCCACCCTCATAGCAACCAATTTCTTCCCAGGATCAAATCTAAACCTACTCTCTTTCTGTTTGAAGCCATTCCCCCTTGTCCTCTCACTACCTGCTCTTTTCAATGCACTCTCTTCATCCTTCCTGTAGGCTCCCTTCACATCCCAAAAGGTCACCATTAGGTCACCCCAAAGCCTTCTCTTTTCCAGGCTGAAGTATTGCAATTGTCCCAGCCTTTCCTCCTAGCAGAGGTGCTCCATCTTTCCAAGCACCTTGGTGGCCTCCTCTGGACTCAGTCCCACAGGTGGAGGTCCTTGCTGTGCTGAGGAGCCCAGAGCTGGATGCAGCACTCCAGCTGGGCTCTCCCAAGGGCAGAGCAGAGAGGCAGAATGCCCTCCCTCCACCCGCTGGCCACGCTGCCTTGGACGCAGCCCAGGACACAATTGGCTTTCTGGGCTGCGAGCGCACATCGCCGGCTCATGGCCGGCCTCTCATCCAGCCCAAGTGCTTCTGGGCAGGGCTGCTCTGCCCCTCTTCATCCCCCAGCCTGCATTGATACAGGGGCTGCCCTGAGCCACGGGCAGCATCTGGCACTGGCTCTTGTTAAACCATCAGGACATTGCCATGGGCCCACTTCTCCAGCTTGGCCAGGGCCCTCTGGATGCATCAGCTGTGTCAACCACACCCCTCAGCTTGGGGTCAGCTGCAAATTTGCTGAGGGCACACTCCATCCCTTCCTCTGGATCATTAGTGAAGAGATTAAAGAACACTGGTCCCAATCCAGAGCCCTGAGGGACACCACTTGGCACTGATGGCCCTCAGGACTCTGAGCCATTGATCACTACCTCTGCATGGGACTGTTCACCCAATTTCTTATCCATCTAACAGTCCACGCATCCAATCCGTCTCTCTCCACTTTGGAGAGAAGGATGTTGGGGGGGACTGTGTCAAAGGCTTTCCAGAATGACAGGGAAATGACATGGGTAGCCCTTGTCCACTGATGCAGTCACTCCATGTTAGAGGGCCACCAGGTTGGTCAAGCAGGACTTGCCCTTGGGGAAGCTGTGCTGGGGCTTCCAATCACCTCCCTGTCATCCATGTGTCTTGACAGAGCTTCTAGAAGGATCTTTTCCATGACCTTCCCAGGCACACAGGGGAGGCAGACAGGTTGGCAGTTCCCAGGGCCCTCCTTTCTACCCCTTTCAAAGATGGGGACAGTGGGTTTCCCTTTTTCCCCTCACCTGGGACTTCACCTGACTGCCACGACTTTTCAAATATCAAGGACAGTGTCTTGGCAACTCCATCAGACCCTGTTGGCCAATGGAGGGCAATAATGCTGGCCCAGATGTACAAGATGGATTTCCAAGGAAAATGCAGGAAGAAAAAGGAGTCTCTTATTACCACTCCAAAAAAGCATGGACTTACCTTTCCAGTTTCCTGGCTAGGCATCTTCTGGT
>NW_020919536.1:0-987 GCF_003984885.1 Neopelma chrysocephalum | reverse complement strand
GAGCCCCGCTCAGCCCGGGGTGCAGCCGGGGCTGGAGGGGGTGGGGAACCCGTGTCCCCCCCAGCCCCACAAGGCCAATCCCAACCAAACCTTTGCTCTCCTCCTGCAGCCCATTGAGAGTGACAGCGTCCAATGTGGGCAGGTAAATCCGGGAGTTGGGGGCACCCAGTGTGGGAAGTGGGGGGCACTTTGGGCCCCCCATCCCTTCCTGGCACTGGGGACACCCCACTGACCAGTGACGTCTCCTTGTCTCTCTACAGGGAGGTGTGATCGGCGGCCCGGTGGGTACCAGGGCTTGTGCTGGGCCCAGACCCTCCCCTCTGGTGGCCACCACCCTCCAGGACATCCCAGTGCTCCCCAGTCCACCCCAGTGTGCACCGGGGAGGCCCTTCCTCAGGGCCCCCACTCTATTCCCACACACCCCAGTCCACTCCACTACACACACACAGGGCATCATTCCCACACCATTTCTTCCCCTCTTTCTCCTCTAACCCTTTACTTTTTCCATTGCCCACAACACTCATGTCCGTAAATCCCATTCCGTGACCCCTCAGTCTCAAAGCCCCTCTCAATCCCTTCTAATTTTCCCCCCTTCCTTATTTCTCCTGCCCCCACCCCTGCCCTGCTTCATTCCCCAGGTCCCCTCCACTGGAATCCTTTCCTCCTCACCCACATCCCCCACAGTCCCATCCCTTCCACACCCCAATGCCCATCCTCTGGGGTCCCCAACTCCCACAACTTCTCGCTCTTTGGGTCCCCTCCTCCTGCCCCCCCTCCCCTCCCTGCAGGCCCTGAATTCCCCTGGCTCTCCTTGTCTCCATCCCCACCCTGGGCCCTGCAGGAACAGGGATCCCGGGGGAAACTGGATGGAGTGGGGTTGGGGGGAGTAGAAGGCATTTTCCCCTTCAGACTGGGCCAACCATGGGCTGGGGGGGCTGGAGACACCCGTGTCCCTCCCCCAGCCCCACAGGGGCCAATCCTGCTTAA
>NW_020919535.1:0-329 GCF_003984885.1 Neopelma chrysocephalum | reverse complement strand
CCACCTAATTTGAGAGACTTTTCCACCTCATCCCATTGTTATTCCACCTCATCCCACTGATTTTCCCCCTCATCCCGGTGGCTTTCCCACCTTATCCTGGTGTTTTCCCACCTCATCCCGGTGTTTTCCCACCTCCTCCCGGTGTTTTCCCGCCCCGTGTGGGTGGTTTTGAGCCTCATTCCAGTATTTTTTCCCTCCCCCCCCTCTCCTTGGTGCTATTCCTGCCCCATCCCGGGGTTTTCCCGTCTCATCCCAGCATCTTTCCCCCTCACTGGGTGTTTCCCACCTAATTTGAGAGACTTTTCCACCTCATCCCATTGTTATTCCAC
>NW_020919534.1:0-1097 GCF_003984885.1 Neopelma chrysocephalum | reverse complement strand
CCCAGGTGCCCCCAAATGCCCCCCAGGTGTGTCCCAGGTGTGTGATATCAACCCCAGACATACCCAGGTGTGCCCAGGTGTGTCCCAGGTGTGCCCAGGTGTATCCCAGGTGTGCCCAGGTGTATCCCATGTGTATGATACCAGCCCCAGGTGTGCCCAGGTGTGTCCCAGGTGCCCCCAAATGCCCCCCAGGTGTGCTCAGGTGTATCCCAGGTGTGACCAGGTGTGTCTCAGGTGTGCTCAGGTGTGTCCCAGGTGTGTGATATCAGCACCAGGTGTGTCCCAGGTGTGTCTCAGGTGTGCCCAGGTGTGGCCCAGGTGTGGCCCAGGTGTATCCAGGTGTGTCCCAGGTGTATCCAGGTGTGTCCCAGGTGTGCTCAGGTGTGTCCCAGGTGCCCCCAAATGCCCCCCAGGTGTGGCCCAGGTGTGCTCAGGTGTATCCCAGGTGTATCCCAAATGCCCCCCAGGTGTGGCCCAGGTGTGTGATACCAACCCCAGACATACCCAGGTGTGCTCAGGTGTATCCCAGGTGTGTGATACCAGCCCCAGGTGTGCCCAGGTGCCCCCAAATGCCCCCCAGGTGTGCTCAGGTGTGCCCCCCTCCCTTTTTTGGCAGCTCCACAGGTGAGTGCCGCCCCGTGTGCGCCCAGGGCTGCGCCAACGGCACCTGCGTGGCCCCCGACACCTGCCGCTGCCACTTCGGCTTCGTGGGCCCCGCCTGCGCCACGCCCTGCGCCTGCAACGGCCACAGCGACTGCGCCGGCCCCGCCCAGCGACACACCTGCCTCAGGTGCCACAACAACACACAGGTGAGACCGGAGGGGGCTCAGGTGTGCTCAGGTGTGGGGCAGGTAGAGCCAGGTGTGCCCAGGTGAGCTCAGGGAGGGGCTGGGAGGGGGGTAGGGGGTCCCAGCACACCTGGCTGAGGTGCTACAGGTGCGCTCAGGTGAGACCAGGTGTGCTCAGGTGAGCTCAGGTGTGGGTCAGGTGAGCTCTGGGAGGGGCTGGGGTGGGGCCACGCCCGTGAACACACCTGGCTGAGGTGCTACAGGGACACTCAGGTGAGACCAGGTCACCTGGATTGGGGGGTCACCTGG
>NW_020919533.1:0-348 GCF_003984885.1 Neopelma chrysocephalum | reverse complement strand
CCGTATTTGGGGTCCCCGGGTGTCCCTGACCCCCCCTTTTCCCCCCCCAGTTCATCACTTTGGCCGCGCCGTCGTCATGTTCGGGGTCCCCTACGTTTACACCCAGAGCCGCATCCTCAAGGTGGGGGGGCACGGGGGGGTCTTTGGGGGGTCCCAGGGGGTCCCTGAGGGGTCCCAGGGGGTCTCGGGGGGTCTCATCCCATTCCCGGCCGGAATTCCTGCGGGAGCAGCTCCGGGGGTGGGAGATCCTGGGATGTCCCTGGTGGCCCCTGGTGGTCCCTGGGGGCTCTGGGGGGTCCCTGGGGGATCCTGGGATGTCCCTGGGGGTCCCATCCCTTTTCCCCCCCC
>NW_020919532.1:0-5355 GCF_003984885.1 Neopelma chrysocephalum | reverse complement strand
GGGGTCTGTGGGGCTGCACTGGGGTCCATGGGGTGGGTTATGGGTCCATCCTGGGGTCTGTGGGGCTGCACTGGGGTCCATGGGGTGGGTTATGGGTCCATCCTGGGGTCTGTAGGGCTGCCTCGAAGGCTGTGGGGCCACACTGGGGGCTGTGGGGCCGTGTTTGGTTCTGTACTGGTGTTTATGGGGCTGTACCGGGGTCTGTGAAGCCATATTGGGGGCCATCCCAGGGGTTGTGGGGCCATCCCAGGGGTTGTGGGACTGTGTTCAGTTCCATACCGGGATCTGTGGGGCTGTACCGGGGCTGTGGGGCTGCGTTTGTGCTGGGGTCAGTACTGGGGTTTCTGGGGCTGGGTTCGGTCCCATACCAATGTCTATGGGATCCTACCAGTGTCTGTGGGACCATACCAGTGTCTGTGGGGCCATACCAGGTCTGTGGGTCCGTACTGCTGTCTGTGGGGCCATCCTGGGGCCTGTGGGTCCGTACTGGGAGTTGTGAGCTGTGGAGCTGGGTTTGGGTCTGTAATGGTGTCTATGGGGCCCTACCAGGGTCTGGTTTGGTTCCATATCTGGGTTTGGGTCCATTACTGGTGTCTATGGGACCATCTCAGGGTCTGTGGGTCCCTCCCGGACTCTCTGACCCCCCCCCCCGCCCCTCAATGGCGGCCCCTGTCCCCTCAGCGCAGGGAGAGGGCGTGGCCTCCGGCGCTCCTCGCCCCGCCCCTCCCGCCTCCCTCAGCCAATCAGCGCCGAGCCGCCTTCGCGCCCCGCGCCGCCGCCACGAGCCCGCTCCCCCCCGCGCTCCCCCCCGCCCCTCCGCGCACGCGCGGTCCCGCCTCCTGCACCGCCCCTTCCCTTCGCCCCGCCCCTTTCCCGCTCCGCGCGTGCGCGCTGACCGCCGCCCGCCGGCGCTTCTCTTCCCCCCCCCCTCCCCGCCCGCCCCCCCCACTATAAATAGGGCGCCCCCCGCGCGCGCCCCCTCAGACCCCCCGCGCCCCCCGCGCCGTGAGGAGCCGCCGCCGACGCCGTCATGGGGGTGAGCGGGGGCCGCGCCGCGCCCCGGGGATGGAAGGGGGGCTCGGCCCGAGGGGAAAGGCGGCGGGGGCGGGGCCTGCGAGGCGGGTTCGGGGCCGTCTGAGAGGATGGGGGGGGTCGGCGGCCCCACCGTGAGGGGACACGGGGGATTCTCTGAGGGGATTTGAGACCTTTGGTGGGGGTTTGGGGCTGTCCGGGAGGGTGTGGGGGCTCCCGTGAGGTGACAGGGGGTTGCTGTGAGGGGGATTTGGGGACCTTCGAGAGTTTGGGACCCTCTGAGGGGGGTTCTGGGGGCTCCTGTGTAGAGGTTTGGGACCATTCGCGGGGATTTGGGGCCATCTGAGAGGATGGGGAAGCTCTTCGAGGTGATACGGGGCTGCTATGAGTGGATTTGGGACCTTTCTTGGGGCTCTGGGGCTCTGAGGGGCCTCCTCTGAGGGAATAAGAGGCTTCTCTGAGGGGATTGGGGCTCCCATGTGGAGATTTGGGACCTTTCGTGAGGTTTTGGGACATTTGGGGCTCTTAGGACGATGCTTGGGACTCTCTGAGGGGTCTGGAGGCTCCTATGAAGAAATTTGGGACATCTTGTGCAAATTTGGGGCTGCTCTGAGCAGACCTGGTGCTGGTGATTTCTGCTGTCAAACTTCTCAAATTCAGGAGAAAACCATTTAAAAATGATCATTTTGTGCAACTGCTGCTCGGTGTCACCTGCTTGTGCCATCTAACAACCATCACCTTTACTAAACCCCCACGGATTTTGGGGCAAACCCCCTCAAATTTAACCCTCTGGGCGACAACACTCCCCCAGTGATAAGAACAGTTTGTGTGCTCATCAAAACGCTGCTTCTAACTCGAAAATTAATTTATTGACATTTTAAATAAATATGATATATAAATATATATTTTATATTAAGTATATCGGATGTTATGTTATATATATTATGTATGTTATGTATATTATATCAGACACATTATATGTAATACGTATTATAATGTGAAAGTACTTATAAGATTAATGATTATTAATTTTGGGGCAAAACTCTTTAGGCAACACTCCCCCAGTGATAAGAACAGTTTGTGTGCTCATCAAAACGCTGCTTCTAACCCCAAATTAATTTATTGACATTTATAAAAAATATGATATATAAACATATTTTATATTAAGTATATGGGATGTTATTATATATATTATGTGTGTTATGTGTGTTATACTGAATACATTATTATACATATATTATGTTGTATTATATATATATTCATATATATAATTCATATATATTCATATTTGATAATATATATTATATTATAATATATATTATATATTATAATATATTAATTATATTATATTATGATATATATTATAATATATAACATTCATATATAACATAGTTCACTATGTTATACTGAGCACATTATATATAATATTTATTATAACGTGAAAGTACTTATAAAATTAATGATTATTAGTTTTGGGGCAACACTCTTCAGGCAATACTCCCCCAGTGATCAGAATAATTTGTGCACTGGTTTTTACCCCCCAAAAAACCTTTTTTTGCCAGGCTTTAGGGACAACCCCCCTTTCCTAACCCGTTGCTTTTTACATCCACAAGGTTCCATTATTCTGGTTTATTATTGATTGTGGGGCCGGGCTCTCGGGGCGGTAGCCACGGGGCTTTTTGGAGTGATTGGCCTCTTTTTTTTGGGGGTGTGTTTGCCCAGAGGAAGTCGAGCAGGGCCAAGGAGAAGAAGCAGCGGCGGCTGGAGGAGCGCGCGGCCATGGCCGCCGTCTGCGCCAAGGTCGAGGCCGCCAACAAAGTGAGTGTGGCCAAGCGGGGCCAAACCCCCCGGGATCGGTGACAACCCGCCACCCCCCCGCTGGCTCTCGGCTGCTCTTTGGTCTCTTCCAGCTCCAAGACCCCCTGGAAGCCTTCCCGGTGTTCAAGAAGTACGAGCGCAATGGGTGAGTGCCGCCCTGCCCCGGGGGGTCCACGGGGCCGCTCCCGGTGACCTCGGCATGGTCCAGGTGTCCCTGGGGCCATTCCTGGTATCCTCAGCGTGTTCCTGATGTCCCTGAGGCCATTCCCGGTGTCCTCAGCATGTTCCCAACATCCCTGAGGCTGTTCCAGGTGTCCCTGGGGCCATTCCCGGTGACCTCAGTGTTCCCGGTGCCCCTGGGGCCATTCCCAGTGTCCCTGGGGCCACTGCCAGTGACCTCAGTGTATTCCTGATGTCCCTGAGGCCATTCCCGGTGTCCTCAGCGTGTTCCCGGTGTCCCTGGGGCCATTCCCGGTGTCCTTGAGGCCATTCCAGGTGTCCCTGGAGCCTCAGCATATTCCTGATGTCCCTGGGGCCATTCCTGGTGTCCTCAGCACGTTCCCAGTGTCCCCAAGGCTGTTCCCAGTGTCCCTGAGATGGTTCCCAATATCCCTGACGTATTCCCAATGTCCCCAGTGTATCCTCGATGTCCCCAAAGCTCTACCCAGTGTCACTGGTGTATTCCCAGTGTCCCTGAGGTCCCTCCCAGTGTCCCTGAGATGGTTCCCAGTATTCCCTGCTGCGTTCCTGATGTCCCCCCCATGTCCCCTCTGGCTTCTCCCACAGTCTCAACGTGTCCATCGAGTGCCGGCGCGTCTCCGGTCTGGAACCTTCCACCCTCGACTGGGCCTTCGAGCTGACCAAGGCCAACATGCAGACGCTGTGAGTCCCCTCCCAGTGCCACCTGTCACCTCCCAGTGCCACCTGTGACACCTCCCAGTGCCACCAGTCACCTCCCAGTGCCACCAGTCACCTCCCAGTGTCACTTGTGATACCTCCCAGTGTCATTTGTCACCTCCCAGTGCCACCCAGCCCATGGAGCTCCAGGATCCCGATGTCACAGGGACACCTGGGGGTGCTCCAGCCCCTCCTTGGGCTCAGGGGGGGGAAACTTTCCTTCCCTAATCCCAAATTCTGGGGGGTACAAACTGTGTGTGGGGGGGTTGCTGACAGAATTTTGGGGCTTTTACCCCAAAATTGTGAGGTTTTTTTTTGCTCCCTCACAATTTTAGGGAGGTGTTGCACCTGCAAATTATGAGGGTGTTGCTGCCAGAATTTTGGGGGATTTTACCCCTAAATTTGGGGGAAATTCCCTCGAAATTGGTGGAATCTCAACCCCCCAAAAAACTGTCAGAATTTGTGTTTTCCTCCCCAAATCCGTGGCCTCTCACCCCAGGATTTATTTTCCCCCACAAGACCTTTATGATTTTCTTTCCCCTCCCCAAATCACGACATGAATTTCCCACCTCGCTTTTGCCCAAAATCGCCGGGTTTTACCCCAAAATCTTTTTTTTGCCCCAAATCTCCATTTCTCACCCCGAACCAGGTACGAGCAGAGCGAGTGGGGCTGGAAGGAGCGGGAGAAGCGGGAGGAGCTGCGGGATGAACGGGCCTGGTACCTCCTGGCCCGGGACCCCGACACGGCCCCCGTGGCCTTCTCCCACTTCCGCTTCGACGTCGAGGCCGGGGACGAGGTGCTGTACTGGTGAGTGCTGGGCCGGGGCAAAAACCCCCCAAAACGGGCAATTCTGGGGGTGGTTCATGGCTTTTGGGGTTGTTCATGGCTTTTGGGGTCTTTCATGGCTTTTGGGGTCCTCCCGCAGTTACGAGGTGCAGCTGGAGAGCCGGGTGAGGAGGAGGGGGCTGGGCAAGTTCCTGCTCCAGATCCTGCAGCTCGTGGCCAACAGGTAAGAAAAGGGGGTTTGGGGTGGAATGGGGCAGGTTTGGGGTGAAATGAGTGGGGTTGGAGTGGAATGAGTGAGGTTGGGGCAGGTTTGGGGTGCAATGGGTGAGGTTGGGGCAGGTTTGGGGTGGAATGGGTGGGTTGGGGTCGTATGGGGTGGGGTTGGGGTGGAATGGGGCAGTTTTGGGGTGAACTGGGGCAGTTTTGGGGTGAACTGAGCCAGTTTTGGGGTGAACTGGGGCAGTTTGGGGTGAACTGAGCTGGTTTTGGGGTGATCTGAGCCAGTTTGGGGTGACCTGAGCCAGTTTGGGATTAACTGAGCCGGTTTTGGGGTGAACTGAGCCAGTTTGGGGTGAACTGAGCTGATTTTGGGGTGAACTGAGCTGGTTTGGGGTGAACTGAGCCAGTTTGGGGTGAACTGGGGCAGTTTTGGGGTGACCTGATCCGTTTTTGGGGTGCCCCCAGCACGCAGATGAAGAAGGTGATGCTGACGGTGTTCAAGCACAACCTGGGCGCGTTCCAGTTCTTCCGGGAGGCCCTGCAGTGAGTGCTGCTGCCCCAAACCCGCCCCTTTTGCCCCCAAAAACGCCCCCCGGGGGGGG
>NW_020919531.1:0-1593 GCF_003984885.1 Neopelma chrysocephalum | reverse complement strand
GCAGGGCTGAGCACGGAAGGGATTTATCGGGTCAGCGGCAACAAGTCGGAGATGGAGAGTCTGCAGCGCCAGTTTGACCAGGGTAACACCCCAAAAATGGGCCTGGGAACCCCAAAAACGGGTCTGGGAACCCCGAAAATGGGTCTGGACACCCTGAAAATGGGTCTGGGAACCCCAAAAGTGGGTCTGGGAACACCGAAAATGGGTCTGGGCACCCTGAAAATGGGTCTGGGAACCCCAAAAATGGGTCTGGGAACACCAACAATGGGTCTGGGCACCCTGAAAATGGGTCTGGGAACCCCAAAAATGGGTCTGGGAACACCAACAATGGGTCTGGGCACCCTGAAAATGGGTCTGGGAACCCCAAAAATGGGTCTGGGAACACCAACAATGGGTCTGGGAACCCCGAAAATGGGTCTGGGAACACCAAAAATGGGTCTTGGGAATTTTGGGATCTGTGCCCCCCAAACTGCTCTTCGAGCTCCCTGGGGATGTTTTTGGGATCTGAGCCCCCCAAATTGCTCCTCGTGGGCTCCCTGGGATGGGTTTTGGGATCTGAGCCCCCCAAACTGTTCCCGGGGAGAATTTTGGGATTTGTGCCCCTCTAAACTACTCCTGGGGGGAATTTTGGGATCTATGACTCCACAGCTGCTCCCTGGGGATATTTTTGGGATCTGTGACTCCAAAGCTCCTCCCTGGGGATGTTTTTGGGATCTGAGCCCCCCAAACTGCTCCCTGGGGATGTTTTTGGGATCTGAGCCCCCAAAACTACTCCCAGGGTGGGTTTTGGGGTCTGAACCCCCAAACTGCTCCCTGGGGATGTTTTTGGGATCTGAGCCCCCCAAACTGCTCCTTGAGCTCCATGGGGTTGTTTTTGGGATCTGAGCCCCCCCCAAACTGCTCCCTGGGGATGTTTTTGGGCTCTGACCCCCCCAAACTGCTCCCTGGGGATGTTTTTGGGATCTGAGCCCCCAAAACTACTCCCTTGGATGCATTTTTAGGATCTGAGCCCCCCAAACTCCTCCTTGGGGATGTTTTTGGGCTCTGACCCCCCCGAACTGCTCCCTGGGTGGGTTTTGGGCTCTGACCCCCCCAAACTGCTCCCTGAGTGGGTTTTGGGATCTGTGCCCCCCCCAAACTGCTCCCTGGGGATGTTTTTGGGATCTGAGCCCCCAAAACTACTCCCTTGGATGGGTTTTTGGGCTCTGACCCCCCAAACTGTGCCCCCCCAGACCACGGGCTGGACTTGGCCGAGAAGGATTTCACCGTCAACACCGTGGCCGGAGCCATGAAAAGCTTCTTCTCGGAGCTGCCGGAGCCGCTGGTGCCCTACGCCATGCAGGTCGAGCTGGTGGAGGCCCACAGTGAGTTAATTAACACCCCTAATTAGCCACACCCACCTCCTTTGCATATTTAGCCCCTCCCACTGCAGATCCCACCCCCTTAATTCCCACCTTCCAATCCCATTCCTGGCTGGAGATGCTCCCCCAGTCTTGGTTGCTTTTGGGGGGATCAGTGATCTGGGGGCCCTGACCCCCTTAATTAACCCAAACTACCTCATTTGCATATTTAACTCCTCCCACTGCTGATCCC
>NW_020919530.1:0-686 GCF_003984885.1 Neopelma chrysocephalum | reverse complement strand
GATTTGGGATTTCGGGGGGTTTGGGATGGTTGAATTCCCCCCCCCCCAAAAAAATATCCAAGTGTCTCCTGGGTCCGGGAACAGCGTGGTTTTGGGGTGGGGGGGTTGGGGGTTGGGGGGGGTTGGGGGTGGTTGAAGCCCCCCCCCCGAAAAAAACAGATCCAAGAGTTTCCCGAGCTTCTGGATCTGGGAAGAGCCTGGGTTTGGGATTTGGGGGGGTTTGAGGTGGTTGAAGTTCCCCCCAAAAAAATATCCAAGTGTCTCCTGGGTCTGGGATCTGGGAAGAGCCCGAAATTGGGATGGGGGGGGTTGGGATGGTTGAAGTCCCCCCCCCCCAAAAAAAAACAGATCCAAGAGTTTCCCGAGCTTCTGGATCTGGGAAGAGCCCAGGTTTGGGATTTGGGGGGATTTGGGATGGTTGAAGTTCCCCCCCAAAACACATCCAAGAGTCTCCCAATCTTCAGGATCTGGGAAGAGCCTGGATTTGGGATTTGGGGGGTTTGGGATGGTTGAAGTTCCCCCCCAAAAACAAATCCAGCATCTCCCGAGCTCCTGGATCCGGGAAGAGCCTCGATTTGGGATGGGGGGATTTGGGATGGTTGAATTTCCCCCCCCAAAAAATCCAAGTGTCTCCTGGATCTGGGATCTGGGAAGAGCCCGAAATTGGGATGGTTGAAGTCCCCCCC
>NW_020919529.1:0-3111 GCF_003984885.1 Neopelma chrysocephalum | reverse complement strand
GGTACACTAAAGCGAAAGGTGGCGCTGGACGGGGATCCGGCAGCACCCCCAGCCGGGGGGCCGGCGGCGCCAGACGGAAATACACGGCTCCTGTGAGGCGGGGGTTCCCGCAGCCTAACTGATCAGGGGCCGGTGCCGAGGGAGCGAGCGGCGCCGGGCGGCGAAGTGCCCCGGGCAGCGGCGGAGCAGGGCGAACCGGCGGCCGTAGGAGCCGCGAAGCAGTGCCGAGATTACATAGTACCGAGAGCGGAGTGGCCACCGAAAATGGCGGTGGTCACGTGGCGCGATGCCGCGCGGAACAGAAAGAGTCTCGGTCTGGGAGCACGGGCGGGGGCAGGTCGGCCCCATAGCGGGAGGCGGGGGGACACAGCCCTGCCGGAGCGGCGGGGGCAGTTCCTGACCGGAGAGGCGGCGGAGCCGCCGCCAAACTGGCCCCGCTGGTGCTAGGGGTAGTGGCGGCGGTCGCGGCCGCTTCCGCCGATGCGACGTGAGCTGCGGGTGGCCCGGAATGCCCGCGGCGCTGGCTGGCACGAACTGCAAGCGGCACGGGCTGCGAGCGGGGCAGCTCTGGCAGACCACAGCGGCTCCGCTGACCGCAGCGCGCGGGGAGCCGGCGCCGCGGGGCGGGGAGGCAGCGCAGAGGGGCGGTACCACAAGCGGCCGAGATAGAAAAAGCCGGAACGAGCTGTTCCCAAGGCAAGGGGCCGGTGGCGTGCCCCGGCGGGGAGCCAGCCCTGCTGGCTGCAGCGCAGGTGGGCGCCGCGGGGGCAGTGCCAAGGGGTGGTGCCTGGAGGCGGTGCCGGAATTCTAGTTCGGCTCTGGGGGCAGAAAACCCCGCAGAAAAACTTTGACAAATGTAGAAGCTAAGCAATCAACAAGCGTAAGAAGTTTGACAAGAACAGCCCTGTCTGTGTCTATAGACTAAGCAGCGAGAAACTAGAGAGCGTTTGCAGGGGGAGCCCTGGAGGTCCTGGTCTACGACAAGTAAAGGAAGAGTCCACAGTGCCTTAGCAACCAAGAGAGACATCAGTGTCCTGTGATTGAGTTAACCAGACCTGAGCCGTGTCTCAGGCCCTGGGGGTGGGGTGAACGTACTTGACGTGTGTTTAGCATGTGGTGTTGTATAGTTGGTGAACAATTTATTGATAGTAATAGCAGAGAATTTACTAGAATGCTTTGAGAAAGAGTCCATGGGAAGCATGTGAAGTGGGTAAGTTCAGAAATGCGGCGAGAACATCTTGCCAAAAAGACAATGAATTTTGGTGTGGGAGCTGTTGGGGGACCTGTTGATAGCAGAGATGGACTTAGCAAGTGGAGATCTGGTGGCAATAGTGCCTCAAAAGATGAACTGGGGGTCGAACTTTTTTTTTGTTTTTTTTTTTTTTTTTTTAAAAAAAGGAAAATTGAGTGTAAATCCCAAAGTGTGTATAAGCATGTTGGCTAGAGTGAAGTCTGCAAAAGTGAAAGAGATAATATGATGAGCAAAGTATCACCTGAATGCTTGGGGGCAAATGGTTTTAACAGCAAATTTGAAAGAAATATTGTGAGCGTGCCCACTAACTCTCATCTGAGTGAGAAGCCCAATGCAAGACGAGAGTAGTAGCTGGGGCAAACCTGTTCCAGTAAAAGTGACTGAAATTAATGTTTAGAACAAAAATAACAATTAATACCTTGTTGAAAAGTGTTAAAGAAATGCCTAAAGAAATATCTAAAACTTAATGTAACTTGAAAGTAAGTTCTTTTACAGTAACTAAGAAGCAACCAACCCTGAAAAATGACCTTCAGCAAAAGAAGCGGAGCTCCCAGCTCAAGAAATGAGCCATCGATACAAAGGTCAATAGTGTAAACGCAAACCAAACCGTAAGAGTGAAATACAAATCGTGTTGTTGTTTGTCTGTTAAAATAGACTTGCATCCTATACTAAAATGTATAGTATAAAAATCATTTCTCAGCAGTCAGTCAAACAGCAGCAGAGCCTTAGAGCCTGATCAGCCAACCTACAAAACCACCCGATAGAGCGACAGAGGGCAAGACCAGATTAGCCCCTGTACTTGCCACGAAGAAGATCCTTTTTCCCCTGCTATTGGTTGCATCCCAATAGGCATGGAGAGTGGAAGTATAAGCTATACTGGACCTCTGTTCGCCTTAATCACGTTCTAGGTTGGAGTCATTACTGCTGATAAATGCTGAGAATAATCATATAAATAATCTTACAATCACCTGTCAAAGTACTTTAACAAAAATTTTGTTTTTCAATCTGATAAAAAGATAGCAGAAAAGTGACCCTAGAAAAGAGCCCAAACACTCAAGAAATACTTCAAAGTAACTCACTAGTAGTAAATTGAGCCAACTGAAAAAGTAAACATTGAATTTCATAGTGCCTGAGGGAAGACTGTTGTTTACCGTGTTTAATCCAATGTTTTATAAGATGAAGTTCTAGTGCTGTATGAGAGATACAACGAACCTCTCGGCGGGGTGGTCCCGCAGAGGTCCCACAACGAACCTCTCGGCGGGGTGGTCCCGCAGAGGTCCCCCACAACGCCACAAGGCATGGGCTGGAGCAGCAGTACAGCCCTAGGGTGGGGTGGTCCCGTGGCGTAGCTCCTAGAGGGGGCGAGACTTTTCCCGTAATTCAATTCCTACTCCCGATACGGGAGACACAGAGGGATATGAACTGTGTGAATGGTCTTTTGATTCCAAGAGTTTGGTGAGTGCAGAGTGTGTGAAATATACCTTTAGATGTTTGGTGTAATTGCTGTGAGAGAAGTTTTCTCACTGTCTTGAGTGCTGCGGAGAGAGTTTTCTTGTTTTGATACTAACTGTAATTAGCACTTATAAAGACCTTAGTGTCTAGGAAATAACATTACAAAAAGACATCATCTTACTGTAGAACAAAGTGAGATCTCTAGTTCATAGAAAAAAGTCAGCAATAAAGAAATTAGTAAAATAAATACAAGCTGAGCTTGGAGAACAAGATATAAACACAAAAGATAGATTTACATTTCACAGTGGAATTAAAACATAATAATTGCAAATATATTACCTCTTTATATGAAGCATTGCAAACTAAATAATACAGTTATCACAAGAGAAAACTTATGTGGGCAAAGA
>NW_020919528.1:0-2004 GCF_003984885.1 Neopelma chrysocephalum | reverse complement strand
CGCCGCCATCTTGGGCCTCCTGAGGGCCCCTCGGAAAAAGCCTCGGGATTCCAGAATTCCCTCGAATTCCCTCGAATTCCTTCGAATTCTCTCGAATTCCTTCGAATTCTCTCGAATTCCCTCGAATTCCTTCGAATTCCCTCGCTCCGCGGCTCCCTGGTGTTAGTTTTTAGGGTCGAAGCGAGGGGATGGAGTTTTGGTGAGCTCGGCGTGAGGCGAATCGATCCCACGAAAAGCACCAAAGAGCCAAAAAAACCCACTCAAATCCAGCTCCGGTTTCCACCACTTTATTCCCGAAAGGAGTAATTCCGTCATTTCATCATTCCAGGAGGGTTGAGAGGACGGAGTTTGAGAGAGCTCAGAATCACCCCCATCCCTCCCCACTCAGGTCATTTTTCCCCATAAAAACACTCAAAAAACCACCAAATAGCCAAAAAACACCCAAATCCGTCTCCTTTTCCAACGCTTTATTCCCAAAAAAACCCACCAAGTCACAGAAGGCAACTGGAATGGGGGGTGGGGAGAGCCAAAAAAAAAAAGGGAGAATAATAAATTATTTGATAATTTCAGTGGTTTAAAGGCGTTTTTTTCCCAATTTTTTCAGCCTGTCTGGGAGTGTTCCCTGGGAGAATTCCCAAAAAAAAAGCTGGATTTGGCTGAAAATGGTGTCAGTGAAGGCAGTCGGTGATGAAGGGAAGGATTTGAGGGGGAAAAAGAGGATTTTTGGGACGTGGGGGAAGATTTGGGGGATTTGGGATGTGGGGGAAGGATTTTGGGGAAATGAAGGATTTTGGGGGACTGAAAGATTTGGGGGGGCCTGAAGGACTTTTGGGGGGGGATTTCAGGTGGAACATGAAAGATTTTAGGGCCGAATAAAAGAATTTTAGGGTTGAAGGATTTTGGGGGAAAATATGAAGAATTTTAGGGTGAAATGAAGGATTTGGGGTGGGATAGGAAGGATTTGGGGTGAGATAAGAAGGATCTGGGGTGAGATAGGAAGGATTTGGGGTGGGACAGGAAGAATTTTGGGATGGTGAAGCATTTTAGGGTGGGATATGAAGCATTTTAGGGTGGAATGAAGGATTTGGGGTGGGACAGGAAGGATTTGGGGTTAGACAGGAAGGATTTGGGGTGGGATAGGAAGGATTTGAGACGGGCTAGGAAGGATTTGGGATGGTGGAGGCTTTTAGGGCCGAAAGATTTTTCGGGACAGTGAAGGATTTGGGGTGGGACAGAAACCATCCAACGCTCAAAACGAAACACTTGGGACACAATGAAGCCTTTTGAGGTGAACTGAAGCCTTTTGGGGTGGGACATGAAGGATGGGGGGGGGGGGTCGAGCCCCCTCCCCTCCCGCGGGATCTGGGAATGTCCCGGTGCCCCCGGGGGGGCGTTTTTGGGGGATTCCCGTCATGGAGCGCGGGGGGAGGGGGCTCGGGGGGGTCCCCTCTGTCACCACAGGCCCCGACGGGTCGGGACATGTCGTGACATGTCGTGACAGGGCCCCTCTCCCCCCCTTTAGGGGGGTCTAAACCAGGTGGGACTCGATGGCGGCCACGATTCTGCGCAGCTTGGAGTCGTTATCCACGAAGCCGTCGCCGTTCTGGGGGGGCCACGGAGCAGCTCAGACCCCCCCCCCGAGGTACCAGGGGCAAAGGGAGGGGGGGACACCCCAAAATCAGCCCCCCCCTGGGTCGGGGGGGGTGTTTTTTTTTGGGGGGGGGTCACCCACCTTTTTGGAGTGGACCAGGTGTCCCCCCACGGTCACCTCGAACCATCCCGTGCGCTCCGGGGTGCCCTGGCCGCTCTGGGGGGCACGGGGGGGGCATTGAGAGACCCCCCACACTGGGCTGAGAGCCCCCAAAATACTGAGAGACACCCCCAAAAAATTCTGAGGTTCTCCAGATTGGGGGACACCCCCAAAAATCCTGAGATTCCCCACCCCAAAAATGCTGAACCCCCTCAAATTAGGGACTCCCCCAAAAATCCTGAGACCTCCCCCCA
>NW_020919527.1:0-896 GCF_003984885.1 Neopelma chrysocephalum | reverse complement strand
AGACCCTTGAGGGAACCCCGATGTCCTCAAGGGACCCTCAGTGGGACCCCAATGTCCCCAAGGGGAGGATTTGTCCCCCTGGGACCCTCAAGGGGACCCTCAAGGGGACCCTCAAGGGGACCCCAATGTCCCCTGAAGACCCTTGAGGGGACCCCGATGTCCCCAAGGGACCCTGAATAGGACCCCAATGTCCCCAAGGGGAGGATTTGTCCCCTGGGACCCTCAAGGGGACCCTGATGTCCCCTGAAGACCCTTGAGGGAACCCCGATGTCCTCAAGGGACCCTCAGTGGGACACCAATGTCCCCAAGGGGAGGATTTGTCCCCCTGGGACCCTCAAGGGGACCCTCAAGGGGATCCCAATGTCCTCCTGAAGACCCTTGAGGGGACCCCGATGGCCCCTGAAGACCCTTGAGGGGACCCCGATGTCCCCAAGGGACCCTCAGTGGGACCCCAATGTCCCCAAGGGGAGGATTTGTCCCCCCGGGACCCTCGGGGGGACCCTGGAGGGGACCCTCAAGGGGACCCTGATGTCCCCTGAAGACCCTTGAGGAGACCCTGATGTCCCCAAGGGACCCTGAATGGGACCCCAATGTCCCCAAGGGGAGGATTTGTCCCCCTGGGACCCTCAAGGGGACCCCAGTGTCCCCATGGGACCCTGAATGGGACCCTGAATGGGACCCCAATGTCCCCAGGCGCTGGGGATTGGGGGGGCAGGAGGAACCTGTTCCCAGGGGACCCCCAAGTCCCCAAGGGGACCCTCATGTTCCCCGACTCCTGGACCTGTCCCAGACCCCCTCACAGGGACCCCCTTGTCCCCAGGACCCCCCTGAGGGGACCCCCATGTCCCCAATCCCCTGGGCCTGTCCCCAAACACCCCTCCCAAAAGGGAGCCCCC
>NW_020919526.1:3729-4534 GCF_003984885.1 Neopelma chrysocephalum | reverse complement strand
GGGGGACAGGGAGGGGACAGTGAGGGGAGGTCCCACTGCCCGTCCCCGGGGTATGGGGCTGCCACGATGTCACCGGGGGACAGCGAGGGAGGGGGACACTGGGGACAGGGAGGGGACAGTGAGGGGACACTGGGGACAGAGGGGACACTGGGGACAGTGAGGGGACACTGGGGATGGGGGACACTGGGGGCAGAGAGGACAGTGAGGGGAGGTCCCACTGCCCGTCCCCGGGGTACGGGGCAGCCACGATGTCACCGGGGGACAGCGAGGGAGGGGGACACTGGGGACAGAGGGGACAGGGGTCTCACGGGGTGGGTGACATCACTGTGACAAGTGAGGGGACACGGAGGGGACACAAAGAGGACACAGAGGGGACACAGAGGGGACATGGAGGGGACACAAAGAGGACACAGAGGGGCCACGGAGGGGACATGAAGGGGACATGGAGCGGCCACAGAGGGGACACGGAGGGGACACAAAGAGGACACGGAGGGGTCATGGAGAGGACCCAGAGGGGACCCAGAGGGGACACGGAGGAGACATGAGGGGGACACAGAGGAGACACAGAGGGGACACAGAGGGGACACGGAGGGGACACGGAGGGGACACGGAGGGGACACGGGGGGGACACGGGGGGTGTGACATCACTGTGACAAGTGGGAGAACACAGAGGGGACATGGAAGGAACACAGAAGGGGCACAGAGGGGACACGGAGAGACACAGAAGGGACCTGGAGGGGACACAGAGAGGACACAAAGAGGACACGGAGGGGACACAGAGGGGACACGAGGGGACACAGAGGGG
>NW_020919526.1:1702-3629 GCF_003984885.1 Neopelma chrysocephalum | reverse complement strand
GATGGGACACGGGGTGTGACATCACTGTGACAAGTGGGGGGACACAGAGGGGACATGGAGAGGACATGGGGGGGACACAGAAGAGACCTGGAGAGGACACTGAGGGGACACAGAGAGGACACGGAGGGGACCCAGAGGGGGACCCAGAGGGGACACAGAGGGTCCTGGGGGGATCCCAGGTGTCTCACAGAGGGGACACAGAAGGGACACAGAGGGGACACGGAGGGGACACGGGGGGTGTGACATCACTGTGACAAGTGGGAGAACACAGAGGGGACACGGAGAGGACTCAGAGGGAACACTGAGAGGACACAGAGGGGACATAGAGGGGACATGGAGGGGGCACAGAGGGGACACAGAGAGGACACAGAGGGGACACGGAAGGGACCAAGAGGGGACACAGAGGGGACACGGAAGGGACCAAGAGGGGACACAGAGAGGACACAGATGGGAGACGAGGGGGACACAGAAGGGTCCTGGGGGGTCCCAGGGGTCTCACGGGGTGGGTGACATCACTGTGACAAGTGAGGGGACATGGAGGGGACACAAAGAGGACACAGAGGGGACCCAGAGGGGACATGGAGGGGACACGGAGGAGACATGAGGGGGACACAGAGGAGACACAGAGGGGACCCAGAGGGGACACAGAGGGGACCCAGAGGGGACACGGATGGGACACGGGGTGTGACATCACTGTGACAAGTGGGGGGACACAGAGGGGACATGGAGAGGACATGGGGGGGACACAGAAGAGACCTGGAGAGGACACTGAGGGGACACAGAGAGGACACGGAGGGGACCCAGAGGGGACACAGAGGGGACACAGAGGGGACACAGAGGGTCCTGGGGGGATCCCAGGTGTCTCACGAGGGGGACACAGAGGAGCCACGGAGGGGACACAGAAGGGACACAGAGGGGACACAGAAGGGACACAGAAGGGCCCCGAGTGTCTCACGGGGGGGACACAGAGGGGCCACGGAGGGGCCACAGAGGGGACACAGAAGGGACATGAAGGGGACAATGGGGGACACGAGGGGGACACAGAGGGTCCGGGGTGTCTCACGGGGGGGCTGTTGCCGTAGAAGTTTCCCATCTCCCGGGTGAGTTTGTCGAGCTGCAGCGAGCGCCGGCCCAGCAGCTGCACCCAGAAGTGCCCGGGGTTCTCTGCCGCTGACACAAACACCTCCAGCTGCTCGTCCGCCGGGAAGCTCAGATCCGGGCTGGGAACTGCGGGAACGGGACGGGAACGGCCCCGGATGGGGCACCAGGGAATCTGGGAATAGCCTGGGGGCCTCGGGAACAGCCCTGGATCCTCAGTCCCAGCCCTGGCTCCTCCAGATTCTCATTCCCAGCCCTGGCTCCTCATTCCCAGCCCTGGATCCTCAGTCCCAACCTCTGGCTCCTCATTCCCAGCCCTGGATCCTCATTCCCAGCCCTGGATCCTCATTCCCAACCTCTGGGTCCTCATTCCCAGCCCTGGCTCCTCATTCCCCACCCCTGGCTCCTCCCCAGCCTCTTGCTCCTCATTCCCCACCTCTGGCTCCTCATTCCCAGCCTCTGGCTCCTCCAGATCCTCATTCCCAGCCCTTGCTCCTCATTCCCAATCTCTCGTTCCTCATTCCCAGCCCTGGCTCCTCATTCCCAAACCCTGGCTCCTCCAGATCCTCATTCCCAACCTCTGGCTCCTCCAGATTCCCATTCCCAACCTCTGGCTCCTCCTGCTCCTCATTCCCAGCCCCTGGCTCCTCATTCCCAACCTCTGGCTCCTTATTCCCAACCCCTCGTTCCTCATTCCCAGCCCTGGCTCCTCATTCCCAACTTCTTGGTCCTCCAGATCCTCATTCCCAACCTCTGGCTCCTCATTCCCAATCTCCGGCTCCTCATTCCCAACCTCTGGCTCCTCATTCCCAACCTCTGGCTCCTTCAG
>NW_020919526.1:930-1692 GCF_003984885.1 Neopelma chrysocephalum | reverse complement strand
TCATTCCCAACCTCTGGCTCCTCATTCCCAACCTCTGGCTCCTTCAGCTCCTCATTCCCACCCTTTGGCTCCTCATTCCCTCCTGTCCCTCCTCAGAGTTTTCCAACCCCATCCCAAGGGCCGACACAAACCCTCACCCTCAAACTTTTCCACCGGCGGCTCCTCCGGCTCCTCATTCCCATTCTCCAGCTCCTCATTCCCATTTTCCAGCTCCTTCAGCTCCAGCTCCTCGTTCCCGTTTTCCAGCTCCTTCAGCTCCATCTCCTCATTCCCATTTTCCAGCTCCTTCAGCTCCAGCTCCTCATTCCCATTTTCCAGCTCCTTCCCGAGCTCCGTCTCCTTGTTCCCGTTTTCCAGCTCCTTCCTGAGCTCCGTCTCCTCGTTCCTGTTTTCCAGCTGCTCATTCCCGAGCTCCGTCCCGTCCCGCTGCCCCGGGATGGTCCCTTCCCAGCACTCCCCATCCCAGCGCTCCGATATCCCGGTGGGAATGGGCTCCGTGTCCCGGCGGCTGCCCAGGGGCTGCTTCCGAGGGCAGCGGGAGGCGACGGCCTGGGCCACGTCCCTGCGGAATGCTGCGTCCTCCGACAGCTTCTCCAGGATCAGCCGCTGGAAAACGGGAAAACGGGGCGGGGATAACGGATCCAGAGGGATCCAGCGGGATCCAGGGGGATCCAGAGGGATCCAGGCTCATCCTTCTCACCAGGGCATGGATACCGGATCCAGAGGGATCCAGGGGGATCCAGGCTCACCTTTCCCACCAGG
>NW_020919526.1:0-920 GCF_003984885.1 Neopelma chrysocephalum | reverse complement strand
CCACCAGGCCATGGATACCAGATCCAGAAGGATCCAGGGGGATCCAGGCTCACCCTTCCCACCAGGGCATGGATACAGGATCCAGTGGGATCCAGTGGGATCCAGGCACCCCCATCCCACCAGGGCATGGATCCAGAGGGATCCATCAGGATCCAGGCTCACCCTTCTGACCAGGGCATGGATACTGGATCCAGTGGGATCCATCAGGATCCAGAGGGATCCAGGTTTGCCCTTCCCACCAGGGCATGGATAACGGATCCAGAGGGATCTGGGGGGATCCAGGCACCCCCATCCCACCAGGCCATGGATACCGGACCCAGTGGGATCCAGCGGGATCCAGTGGGATCCAGGCACTCCCATCCCACCAGGTCATAGATACCAGATCCAGCGAGATCCAGCAGGATCCAGTGGGATCCAGGCACTCCCATCCCACCAGGGCATGGATACCAGATCCAGAAGGATCCAGCAGGATCCAGGCTTGCTCTTCCCACCAGATCCAACAGGATCCAGGCTCACCCATCCCACCAGGGCATGGATACTCAATCCAGTGGGATCCAGTGGGATCCAGTGGGATCCAGAGGGATCCAGGCACCCCCATCCAACCAGGGCATGGATACCAGATCCAGCGGGATCCAGAGGGATCCAGGCACCCCCATCCCACCAGGGCATGGATACCGGATCCAGTGGGATCCAGCGGGATCCAGGGGGATCCAGGCACTCCCATCCCACCAGGGCATGGATAACAGATCCAGAGGAATCCAGGGGGATCCAGGCTCACCCTTCCCATCAGGGCATGGATACCGGATCCAACGGGATCCAGGGGGATCCAGAGGGATCCAGGCTCCCCCTTCCCACTCACCTTGGCCTCCTCGACCTCCCGTCGCGTTCCCGAGATCTGGATGAGCCGGATGGGGGCCAGG
>NW_020919525.1:0-1384 GCF_003984885.1 Neopelma chrysocephalum | reverse complement strand
CGTGGGTGGGTGGGGGGCCCCAAAAACACCCCCAAAAACAACCCCCCGGGGATGGGGGGACCCCAAAAATAACCCCCTAAATTGGGGGGACCCCAAAAATCCCCCCCAGAATAGGAGGACCCCAAAAACACCCCGGGGGGGCCCAAAAATAATCCTAAAAATACCCCCCTGAAACTCTGGGGTGGCCCCAAAAACACCCCCAAAAACATCCCCCCGGGATGGGGGGACCCCAAAAATACCCCCCTAAAGTGGGGAGACCCCAAAAATAACCCCCTAAACTGGGGGGCTGAAAACACCCCGGGGGCCCCAAAAATCACCTGAGAGACCCCAAAAAATCACCTGGGGGAGCCCAAAAACCCCCCAGAGGAGCCCAAAAACCCCCCGTGGGACCCCAAAAAACCCCTGGGGGGGCTCTGGGACATCCTGAGGGGGGGACCCCAAATCCAGGGGGGGCCTTAAAGACCCCTGGGGACCCCAAAAATCACCTGAGAGACCCCAAAAAATCATCTGGGGGAGCCCAAAAATCATCTGGGGGAGCCCAAAAACCCCCCAGAGGAGCCCCAAACCCCCCTGTGGGACCCCAAAAAAACCCTGGGGGGGTCTGGGGGGACCCCAAAATCCTGGGGGAGGCTCTGGAATGTTCCTGAACCCCCCAGAGGACCCCAAAAACCCCTCAAAGACCCCAAAAATCATCTGTGAGAGCCCAAAAACCCCCCAGAGGAGCCCAAAAACCCCCCGTGGGACCCCAAAAAACCCCTGGGGGGGCTCTGGGACATCCTGGGGGGGGACCCCAAATTCAGGGGGGGTCGACCCCGATTTGGGGCCCCCCCCTGACCCCCCCTGTGCCCCCCAGGGCTGGTGACCCTCAATGACATGAAGGCCAAACAGGAGGCCCTGGTCAAGGAGAGGGAGAAGCAACTGGCCAAGAGGGAGCAGAGCCGGGAGCTGCAGCTGTGAGGGGAACCCCAAAAACCCCCCAAACACACCCCAAAATTCCCAAAACACACCCCAAAATATCCCTGGGGGGCTAAAAATTGATTTGGGAAACTCAAAGTACCCCAGAACACCCCAAAATAATTATCAAAACTCAGTAAAAACACCCCAAAATCCTCCCAAATCCATCCAAAATACCCCAAAATCACCCCAAAATCCCCCCAAACCCACTAAGAACACCCCAAAATCCCCCCGAATCCCCCCAAAATCCACCCCAAACCCATTCAAAACACCACAAATTCTCCCCCAAATCCACTAAAAATAACCCAAAATCCCCCAAACCCACTAAAATCCCCCAAAACCCCCCAAACTGGAGCAGCAACTGGCCAAGAGGGAGCAGAGCCGGGAGCTGCAGCTGGGAGGGGAACCCCAAAAACCCCCCAAACACACC
>NW_020919524.1:0-432 GCF_003984885.1 Neopelma chrysocephalum | reverse complement strand
GAGTCCCATGGGGCTGGGGTGGGTCCAATAGGGCCCGGGAGGCTGGGGGCGGTTCTGTGGGGCTGAGGGAGTCCCGTGGGGCTGGGATGGGTCCCATGGGGCTGAGGAGGCTGGGGATGGTTCTGTGGGGCTGAGGGGGTCCCGTGGGGCTGGGCTGGCTGTGGCTGGGCACTCTGGGGGGGCTGGAAGGGCAGGGAGGGCTGCAGGGCAAGGGCAGAGCCAGCGAGGAGTCACCATGGGGCTGGCACGGGGGCTCGGGGGGGGCGGGATTGGGGGATACAGAGGGTGGAGGCGGGTGCACAACCCCCCCTGACCTCTATGTCCCCCCCAGATGATGGCGCTGGGCGTGGTGCCCATGTGCTCCTACCAGTCGGAGCGGATGTTCAACACCACCCGCATCCCGGGCAAGGAGACGGGTACGGGGGGGGGGGG
>NW_020919523.1:0-988 GCF_003984885.1 Neopelma chrysocephalum | reverse complement strand
TCCCCCGCGCTGCCGTGGGGCCCGTGGGTGTGTGGGGCTGAGGGCTCAAGCGCCCGGACACTGATAAATAAACATCAGCACGCGGGGACACGGGCCCGCCCCCGCCGCGCTGCGCAAACGGCGCAGGGATACGCAAACGGCGTAAGACGGCGCCGCGGGCGGCAATGGAGCGGCGTTACGCAAATTGCGTAAGGGGGCAAGGAATGCCCGCGGCGCTACGCAAATGGCGTAAGGGGAGCGCCGGTAATGGTAATTGAGGGAGTTAAGTAAGTTGCGTAAGTCTACGTAAATGGCGCAAGGGCCCTGCCTTCAGCGCTACGCAAATGGCGGAAGGGCCCCGGTGGCTTCCTAAGGGCTCGCGGATCTTTCCCAGTTCATCCCAGTCCTCTCCAAAGGGCTCCCAGTTTGCCCCAGTCCCTTCCTAAGGGCTCCTAGTTCCCTCCTAAGGGCTCTCAGTCCACCCAAGTCCCCTCCTAACGCCGCTGCCCTCTGCGCTACGCAAACGGAGTAAGGGGCTCTGCCATTGCCCTCAGCGCTACGCAAACGGCGTAAGGGGGCGCCGGTATCGGCAAGGCAGGAGAGGTACATAAACTGCGTAAGGCTACGCAAATGGCGTAAGCGCCCTGCCCTCAGCGCTACGCAAATGGCGGAAGGGCCCCGGTTCCTTCCTCAGGGCTCCCAGTTTATCCCAGCACCTCCCAGTCCTTTCCTAAGGGCTCCCAGTTCATCCCACCCATCGCCGCGGTCTCGCGCTTCCAGAATTTTCTTCCTCCGCTTCCCAAATATAAAAGGGACTTTCTGTGCTGAACCCCGAGCCGGGAGCACTGACGGGCTCGGCGCAGGGGCCGTGTGGTATTTGGTTTCTCTACAGTTCCTGTTTTTATAATGAAGGGGGAAGGGAAGGAAGGGAGCTGCTCCTGCCAGCACGCCAATAATCTGCTGCAAAGGACTGGAGCTGTCAGAGCCAATTAGTCCTCCAGTGAACCAT
>NW_020919522.1:0-1028 GCF_003984885.1 Neopelma chrysocephalum | reverse complement strand
ATGGTTCACTGGAGGACTAATTGGCTCTGACAGCTCCAGTCCTTTGCGACAGATTATTGGCGTGCTGGCAGGAGCAGCTCCCTTCCTTCCCTTCCCCCTTCATTATAAAAACAGGAACTATAGAGAAACCAAATACCACACGGCCCCTGCGCCGAGCCCGTCAGTGCTCCCGGCTCGGTGTTCAGCACAGAAAGTCCCTTTTATATTTGGGAAGCGGAGGGAGAAAATTCTGGAAGCGCGAGAACGCGGCGATAGCTGGGATGAACTGGGAGCCCTTAGGAAAGGACTGGGAGGTGCTGGGATAAATCGGGAGCCCCGAGGAAGGAACCGGGGCCCTTCCGCCATTTGCGTAGCGCTGAGGGCAGGGCGCTTACGCCATTTGCGTAGCTTACGCAGTTCATGTAGCTCTCCTGCCTTGCCGTTACCGGCGCCCCCTTACGCCGTTTGCGTAGCGCTGTGGGCAATGGCAGAGTCCCTTACGCCGTTTGCGTAGCGCTGAGGGCAGCGGCGTTAGGAGCGGACTGGGGCGCACTGGGATAGACTGGGAGCCCTTAGGAAGGGACTGGGATAAACTGGGAGCCCTTAGGCTTTTGGATAAACTAGGATAAACTGGGAGCTCTTAAGAGGGGACTGGGTCCTTCCATACGCCGTTTGCGTAGCGCTGAGGGCAGCGGCGTTAGGAGGGGACTGGGATGGACTGGGAGCCCTTAAGAGGGAACTGGGAGCCCTTAGGGAGGGACTGGGGCAAACTGGGAGCTTTTTGGAGAGGACTGGGATGAACCGGGAAAGGTCCGCGAGCCCTTAGGAAGCCACCGGGGTCCTTCCGCCATTTGCGTAGCGCTGAGGGCAGGGCCCTTGCGCCATTTGCGTACCTTTACGCAACTTACGTAACTCCCTCCACTGCCGTTACCAGCGCTCCCCTTACGCCATTTGCGTAGCGCCGCGGGCATTGCCGGCCCCCTTACGCAATTTGCGTAGCGCCGCTCCATTGCCGCCCGCGGCGCCGCCTTACGCCGTTTGCGTATCCC
>NW_020919521.1:0-2005 GCF_003984885.1 Neopelma chrysocephalum | reverse complement strand
CAACGAAATCCACAGAGAAACCTGCCAAAGGGAACACAAAATCAGCCTGGGAGCCCAAAATCCACTGAGAAACCTGCCAGAGGGAACCCAAAATGAGTCTGAGACCCCGAAATCCACTGAGGGAACCCTGAAATCCACTGAGAAACCTGGGAAAGGGAACCCAAAATCAGCCTGGGAAACAGGGGAACCCTGAAATCCACTGAGAAACCTGCCCCCCCTCACCGAGGACCCCGATGTCGTCCCCGAGCCCCCTCCCCTCCCCCAGTGCCCCCCAAGTCCCCCCTGTGTCCCCGCCATGCCCCTCACAGAGGGTCCCAACATCATCCCCGAGCCCCCTCCCCTCCCCCAGGGGGTCCTCAGAGCCCCCCAAGCCCCCCTTGTGCCCTCCCATGCCTCTCACTGAGGGTCCCAACATCATCCTTGAGCCCCCTCCCCTCCCACAGAGCCCCTCACCGAGGGTCCCAACATGATCCTTGAGCCCCCTCCCCTCCCTCAGAGCCCCCCTGTGCCCCCTGTGCCCCCCTGTGCCCCCCTGTGCCCCTCACCGAGGGTCCCGACGTCGTCCCCGATGGCCTCCACCATGAAATCGGCCGATTTGCCGGCGACCCCCCCGTGCAGCCCCGGCCCCCAGGCCCGGACCCGGGGAGATCCCCCCTCGGGGGACACCTTCACCTCGAACGGGCTGGGGGGGACACGGGGAGGGGGGGTCAGGGCAGGGCAGGGACCCCCCAAACAGCCCCGGCACCCAGGGCAGGGGGGCGAGGGGAGAGGGGGGTGCTGAGCTCCCCCAGAGCCCCCCAGTGCCAACCAGTGACCACCAGTGTGGCCCAGTGCCCCCCAGAACGCCCCAGAGCCCCCCAGTCCTCCCCAGAACCCCCCAGTGCCCCCCAGTGTGGCCCAGTCCTCCTCAGGGCTCCCCAGTGCCCCCCAGGTCTTCCCAGTGTCCCTCAGGGCCCCCCCAGTGCCCCCCAGTGCCACCCAGTCCTCCCCAGTGCCTCCCGGGCCTTCCCAGTGGCCCCAGTCCATCCCAGTGGCCCCCAGCGCTGCCCAGTCCCTCCCAGCAATGCCCAGTCTCTCCCAGTAATGCCCAGTCTCTCCCAGTGCCTCCCAGTAATGCCCAGTCTCTCCCAATACCTCCCAGTAGTGCCCAGTCCCTCCCAGTAACACCAGTCCATCCCTGTTCTCCTCAGTGCCCCCCAGTGCCTCCCAGTGCCCCCCAGTCCCTCCCAGTGCCTTCCAGTCCCTCCCAGTCCCTCCCAGTCCCTCACCTGCAGGGGATGTGCTGTCCCCCCTAGGTCACTGTCACCGTGTAGGTTCCTCCCAGTCCCTCCCAGTGCCTCCAATGTCCCTCCCAGTGCCCCCAGTGTCCTTCCCAGTCCCTCCCAGTGGCTCCCAGTGCCCCCAGTGGCTCACCTGCGGGGGATGTGCTGTCCCCCCCAGGTCACTGTCACCGTGTAGGTCCCGGGCACGGTTGGGAAATACTCGAAGCCAAAGGTTCCGTCCCCGAGGTCCTTCTGCTTCACGGCCTCGGGGCCCTCTGGGGGTGGAGAGGGGACAGGGGGGGTCGGGGGGGCCCCAAAAACTGGGAACAACCCCAGGGACACCCCCCTGAAAAAACGGGACACCCCCAAAAACTGGGAATGACCCCAAGGACATCCCCCTGAAAAAACGGGACACCCCCAAAAAACGGGACACCCCCAAAAACGGGGAACAATTCCCACCTAGAACTCCCTCAATTCCCCCCCAAATCCCCTCAATTCCCACCCAGACCCCTTAGACCCCCCAAAAAAGAGGAAGGACCGTCCCCCAGGGACCCCAGAACCCCACGAGACGGGGGGAGAGTCATCCCCAATTCCCTCGAGGTGCCCAGAACCCCCTCGATTCCCACCCAAACCCCCTCAGACCCCCCAGAACCCCCTCAATTCCCACCCAAACCCCCTCAGACCCCCCCAAAAAGAGCCCCCAGTCCCCTCAAGGTGCTCCAAATCCCCTTCAATTCCCCCCC
>NW_020919520.1:0-485 GCF_003984885.1 Neopelma chrysocephalum | reverse complement strand
TCCCGCACCGCTGCGCTGCCGCCCCGGGAGCCCCCCCGGACACCGGGGCACCCCCGGGACACCCCCCGGCCCCCCCCGGGGCGCCCCCCCCGCCCGTTACCGTGCCCCCCCTCCCGTATCGGTGCCCCCCGCCCGGTACCGCCGCCGTAGCCGAGCCAGCGGCCGTAGGGGCCGTGCGGGAAGAGCCGCCGGTAGAAGACCGGGAGCAGCTCGGGCAGCGCCGCCGGTTCGAACGGCGCCATGGCGGGAACGGGGCGGCGGAAACGGGCCCGGGGGCCGCCGGGAGCTGTAGTCCCGCCGCGGGACCGGGGGCGGGACAAAGCGCCGCGGGAGTCCCGGGGATGCTCCGGGGCGATCCCGGAGTCCGGGGGTGACCGGGGTGATATCCCGGAGATATCCCGGGGATGTGCCGGCTCCGGCTGGGGGCCAGGACGGGTGTCCCGGAGGTGTCCCGGGGGTGTCCCGGGGGTGTCCCGGTGTCCGGG
>NW_020919519.1:0-3486 GCF_003984885.1 Neopelma chrysocephalum | reverse complement strand
TACACCCATCCAGGGATGAATTGGTCCCAGCCGTTCTAACCAGGACATTATCCACCCCTTATTCTATGCCATCCATGTCATGCCCAAATTAACCCCCTTAAAAACTATGTCTCTTTAAAACTATATACGCATATGTACAATGAAACATTACGGACCATTCTCACTCAAAATTAGGTCCCCTTGTGGTACACAACGTGTCTCCCCATCTTTTTGCATTACCCACCAGGTGAAACCAGGTCCTTGAGCAAAAACAATCCCTCGGATGGGTTTGCCTTTGCTTGAGGTGGGACTAATCCAAACAGTCTTCCCTAACATACCTCTCATATGCACCACGGGGACTTTATCTCCATCTACAGTATGCAAAGGTTCTGATTGGGCAGGGCCAGCTCGATTAATGGAGCCTCGCGTGTTGACCAACCAGGTGGCCTTTGCTAAATGCAGCTCCCAGTGTTTGAGTCTCCCCACACAGTGCCTTCAGGGTGGTTTTCAGCAGTCCGTTGCACCGTTCAACTTTTCCAGCAGCTGGTGCATGGTAGGGAATATGATACACCCACTCAATGCCGTGCTCTCTGGCCCAGGTGTCTACGAGGCCATTCTTGAAATGGGTCCCATTATCAGACTCAATTCTCTCTGGGGTGCCGTGTCGCCACAGGACTTGTTTTTCAAGGCCCAGGATGGTATTCCGGGCAGTGGCATGAGGTACGGGGTATGTTTCCAGCCATCCAGTACTTCCTTCTACCATGGTCAGTACGTAGCGCTTGCCCTGGCGGGTTTTGGGGAGCGTGATGTAGTCAACTTGCCAGGCTTCCCCATACCTGTACTTTGACCACCGTCCACCATACCATAGAGGCTTCACCCGCTTGGCCTGCTTGATGGCAGCACATGTCTCACAGTCATGGATGACCTGTGAGACAATGTCCTTGGTTAAGTCCACCCCTCGGTCCTGAGCCCATCTGTATGTTGCATCTCTCCCCTGGTGACCGGAGGCGTCATGGGCCCATCGAGCCAGAAATAATTCTCCTTTGTGTTGCCAATCCAGATCCACCTGAGAGACTTTAATCCTGGCAGCTCGGTCCGCCTGCTCGTTGTTGCAATGCTCCTCATTAGCCCGTTTCTTGCGTACGTGAGCGTCTACGTGACCAACCTTCACACTCAGCTTCTCTACCCGGCCAGCGATGTCTTGCCACATCTCCGCCGCCCAGATGGGTTTCCCTTGGCGCTGCCAGTTGGCCTTTTTCCATCGCTCTAGCCATCCCCACAGAGCATTGGCCACCATCCATGAGTCAGTGTAGATATAGAGTCTTGGCCACTTCTCTCGTTCAGCTATATCCAAAGCCAACTGAACGGCTTTAAGCTCTGCGAACTGACTTGACCCACCTTGTCCTTCGGTTGCTTCTGCAACTCGCCGTGTGGGACTCCACACGGCTGCCTTCCATTTTCGGTTTGTCCCTACAATGTGGCAGGAGCCATCCGTGAAGAGCGCATATCGCCTTTCATCTGCTGGTAGCTTGTCATATGGTGGGGCCTCCTCAGCCCGTGTCACCTGCTCCTCTTCTTCAGAGGATAGTCCGAAACTCTCACCTTCGGGCCAATTGGTGATAATTTCCAGAATCCCAGGGCGATTAGGATTCCCTATCCGGGTTCGTTGTGTGATCAGAGCAATCCACTTACTCCATGTGGCATCGGTGGCGTGATGTGTAGCAGGAACTCTCCCCTTGAACATCCAGCCCAGCACTGGTAGTCGGGGTGCCAGGAGGAGCTGCGCTTCGGTGCCGATCACTTCTGAGGCAGCTCGAAGTCCTTCATAAGCAGCCAGGATCTCTTTCTCAGTTGGTGTATAGCTGGCTTCAGATCCTTTGTATCCCCGACTCCAGAATCCCAACGGTCGTCCTCGGGTCTCCCCAGGCACTTTCTGCCAGAGGCTCCAAGAAGGGCCATTCTTCCCGGCTGCAGTGTAGAGCACGTTCTTCACGTCCTGTCCTGTCCTTACTGGCCCAAGGGCTACCGCATGGGCAATCTCCTGTTTGATTTGTTCAAAGGCCTGTTGTTGTTCAGGGCCCCACTGGAAATCATTTTTCTTCCGTGTCACAAGGTAGAGAGGGCTTACAATTTGACTGTACTCGGGGATATGCATCCTCCAAAAGCCCACAGCGCCTAGGAAAGCCTGTGTTTCCTTCTTGCTGGTTGGTGGGGACATGGCTGCTATTTTGTTAATTACCTCCGTTGGAATTAGGCGACGTCCATCTTGCCACTTCACTCCTAAGAACTGAATTTCCTGAGCAGGTCCCTTGACCTTACTTTGTTTAATGGCAAAACCAGCTCTTAGGAGGATCTGGATTATCTTCTCTCCTTTCTCGAAGACTTCCCCCGCTGTGTTCCCCCATACAATGATGTCATCAATGTACTGTAGATGTTCTGGAGCCTCGCCCTTTTCCAGTGCAGTCTGGATCAGTCCATGGCAAATGCTGGGACTATGTTTCCACCCCTGAGGCAGT
The DNA here is from genome assembly GCF_003984885.1 of Neopelma chrysocephalum. NCBI lineage: Eukaryota > Metazoa > Chordata > Aves > Passeriformes > Pipridae > Neopelma > Neopelma chrysocephalum. The sequence continues at coordinate 991 of NW_020919519.1, read as the reverse complement.
CGATTCCAGGTGTACTGCACACCTCTCCAAGTGAAAGCAAATTGTGGCCTGCATTCCGCTGCCAAAGGAATGGAGAAGAAGGCGTTGGCAATGTCAATGGTGGCATACCACTTGGCTGCCTTGGACTCCAGCTCGTACTGGAGCTCCAGCATGTCCGGCACAGCAGCACTCAGGGGTGGTGTGACTTCATTGAGTCCACGGTAATCCACCGTCAGCCTCCACTCTCCGCTGGACTTACGCACTGGCCATATAGGGCTATTAAAGGGTGAGCGAGTCTTGCTGACCACCCCCTGGGTCTCCAGTTCACGGATCATCTTATGTATGGGAGTCACAGAGTCTCGGTCGGTGCGGTATTGCCGACGGTGCACGGTTGCTGTGGCTATCGGTACCAATTGTTCTTCAACCTTCAGCAGTCCCACAGCAGAGGGGTCCTCTGAGAGGCCAGGCAAGGTGTTCAACTGTCTAATTTCCTCTGCCTCCACAGTAGCTATGCCAAACGCCCAACGAAGTCCTTTTGGGTCTTTGAAATACCCACTCCTCAGGTAATCTATGCCAAGGATACACGGGGCCTCTGGACCAGTCACGATGGGGTGTCTGTGCCATTCCTTCCCAGTCAGGCTTACTTCAGCTTCCAGTACAGTCAGCTGTTGGGATCCCCCTGTCACCCCAGAAATAGAGATGGATTCTGCCCCTATGTATCTTGATGGCATCAAAGTACATTGTGCGCCGGTGTCAACTAAAGCCTTATATCTTTGTGGCTCTGATGTGCCAGGCCACCGAATCCACACTGTCCAATAGACTCGATTGTCCCTCTCCTCTACCTGGCTAGAGGCAGGGCACCCCTAGTCCTGGTCATGGTACTCATTGCGCTCTTCTTGTAAGTATGACCTGGAAGTCCCTTCAAGAGGATCAGACATATCATCATTCCTGGGCCGTCTGGAGTCTTGCCTACGAGAGACTGGAGCAGCATTCATCCTCGAAGAGTTCCTTG
>NW_020919518.1:0-1616 GCF_003984885.1 Neopelma chrysocephalum | reverse complement strand
TATGGACATAATTCTTCCCTATTAAGGGAAGGCCCTGGCACAGGTTGTCCAGAGAAACTGTGGCTGCCCCTGGATCCCTGGAAGTGTCCCAGGCCAGGTTAGAGCAACCTGGACTAGTGGAAGGTGTCCCTGCCCATGGCAGGGGTGGGATGGGATAATCTTTAAGGTCCCTTTCCACCCAAATCCTTCTGTTATTCTATGAATAAATATATCAATATGCATCTATATTAATAAATACAGAAATAAAATTTTATTAATAAATATATTAAAAATATATATTAATTAATATATCTGCATGCACCTAAACCCCATATATATATATATATATATATATATATATATACATAAAAAATCAAGATCCAATGCAATCTTTCTAGGTTTTCTATGAGAAAACCTCTTTTGTCATCTTCTATTCAAATTGAACTGTTTTAACATGTATGTGTATGTATATATGTGAATATATATATATATATATATAAGAGTTAATTTAGAAATGGCAGAGCTGTGCCATTTCAGCCAGAGGACACAGAACCAGCAATTCTGCCACCAAATAAAGCAACACTATTTTATATATTGTGTATTATATTTTATATTGTGTCTGTGGACTGTGAGACGCTCCAGAGCCAAGGGGCAAAAGCAATCTGAAATAAAATGCCAAAGCAGCATCTTCTTGGATAAACAATGTCGTGGAGGTGACCAAGGAGCAACAAGAGCAAAAGGAATATCAGGGATTTGATTCCAGGGTGCTGATTCAAGAGTGCTGTGAGCCAGGTCAGCACTGCTGCCAGGGATTCAATGGCATGTGTGTGTGAATCCAAAGGCAGGGCAGCCCTCAAGAGCCCTGTGTCCCTGCTGGGGTGGATTTGCCCAGTTTTAGGGCTTCTTTAAGAGCTTTCTCAGCCCCTGGTTTGCAGAGATGTCCCACAGAGACTGATCCCTACGGGGGGAAGGCACTTCTCAGCCTTTACAGCCTGCGCTGTCTGAGTGCCACAAGTGCTACCTCTGAGTTTTATTCTCACTCACCTTCCCACACCTATTGCTCAAAGTGCCTCAAATTTCTACCCTGAATTTCCCCTGAGATGGTCCCTGGGAGACTGGCAAAGTGCCCCTGCAGCTGGGTGGTGCTGGGCACCCCCAGCCCCACTCACCCACCCTCCCTGGGTGCTCGGGTGGGGAGGGCACACATGGACAGCTATCAGACACCAAAGTCTCCCTGGCCCCCAAAAAGTTGGTGGGGAAACCCAGACTCCACAACCAGGCTGGGTTTTGTCATTCCTTGCTTTCTGGCTTGACCTCTGCCATCAGCTTTTAAAAGAGTTTTTGGGTTGGTTGGTTGTTCCTCTCCAGGTGTGTAGTTAAAGTCAGAGCAGGGAGTGGAAGTGATGATCCCCTTCTTTGTACTTGTTAGAAATTTTGGAGGCAACTGAGATCCAGACTGGACATGAGGAAGTGTTTCTTTACTGAGAAGGTGGGCAAACCCTGGAACAGGCTTCCCAGAGAGGTGGGCAGTGTTTAGAGACACTTGGGCAATGCTCTCAATAACAGGTTTTGACTTTGGGTCACCCTGAGGTGCTCAGGAGGTTGGACAAGATGGTCATTGTAGGTCCCTTCCAACT
>NW_020919517.1:0-1966 GCF_003984885.1 Neopelma chrysocephalum | reverse complement strand
GGGGGGGGTATTTTTGGGGGGGGTTTGGGTTTTTTTGGGGGGGTTTTTAGGCCTGGATGCTGCTCTTGGTGCTGAAGGCCAAGTAATAAACCACGAGGCCGATGGCAGCGGCCACAACCTCCGTGGACACCCAGGGCCCGTTCCAGGCTCCCTGTGGGGAAAAGGGGGGGTCAGAGGGGCCCCCCCAAAACCCCCTCGAGCTCCTCAGACCCTCCTGGGACCCCTGAACCCCCCCTGGGCTCTGGAATGCAGAGTCACCCCCCAAATGGGTCCTGATATCCCAGGGTGGGATTGCTAAAAATCCCTTGGGATGGACCAAAATCCTGCTGTCAATCCCTTAAAAACACTGGGACGCCCCAAAATCCAAATGTCAACCCCTTAAAAATCCTGGGACGCCCCAAAATCCCACTGTCAATCCCTTAGAAACCCTGGGACATCCCAAAACTCCATTGTTTGCCTCCTAAAAACCCTGGGACACCCCAAAATCCCAGTGACAACTCCTTAAAAACACTGGGACACCCCAGAATCCCAGTGTCACCCCTTAAAAACCCTGGGACACCCCAAAATCCCAATGTCAACCCCTTAAAAACTATGGGACACCCTAAAAAAACCAGGACACCCCAAAATCCCAGTGCCACCCCCTGAAAACTCCAGGGACACCCCGAAATCCCACTGGCATCCCAACCCTAAAAACCCTGGGTCACCCTAAAATCCCAATATCAACCCCTTAAAAACCTTGGGACGCCCTAAAATCCCAGTGACACCCCCTTAAATCTCTGGCACATCTCAAAATCCCACTGTCTGCCTCCTAAAAACCCTGGGACACCCCCAAAAAAACAGGACACCCCAAAATTCCAGTGTCATCCCCTGAAAATCCCAGGGACGCCCCAAAATCCCGCTGTCATCCCAATCCTAAAACCCTGCGTCACCCTAAAATCCCACTGTCAACCCCTTAAAAACCCTGGGACGCCCCAAAATCCCACTGTCACCCCCTGAAAATCCCTGGGACACCCTGAAATCCCACTGGCGTCCCAACCCTAAAAACCCTGGGACACCCCAAAATCCCACTGGCAAGGCCTTAGAAACACTGGGACAACCCAAAATCCCACTGTCACCCCCTTAAATCTCTGAGACACCCCAAAATCCCAGTGCCACCCCCTGAAAATCCCTGAGACACCCCAAAATCCCAGTGTCACCCCCTGAAAACCCCAGGGACACCCCAAAATCCAGGCGTTCGCCTCCCCGACCACCGAGACGCCCCAAAATCCCACTTACGAACACTGGGACACCCCAAAACCCCGCTGCCACCCCTCAGAATCCTCGGCACACCCCAAAACCGCCCTCCAGGAGGGCTCAGGACCCCCCTAAAGCCCCCAAATCCCCCCTAAAGCCCCCAAATGCCCCCCAAAAAACCCACCCGGTGGTCGACGTTGACGGTGAAGAGGGGCCGGATCCGCGACACGTCCTCGTTGTTCCGCTGGGCCTGGGGGGGAAAAGGGGGGGAAAAGGGGGTTCAGGGAGGGGTTGGGATGCCTCCCCAAAAGGAGGGGGGTGCTGGGGGTCCCCCCAGGGGGCACAGGGGGGGTCCTGGGGGTGCCCACCTTGCGCAGGGCACTGTAGGACTCCTCGTCGAAGAACTTCACCTCGTAGGTGCCCGACTGGGCGTGGCGGTGCTCCAGGCTCCACGACACCTGGGGAGGGAAAAGGGGGGGAAAAGGGGTGCTGAGACCCCCCCATGGAGCCCCCCAAATTCATCTGAACCCCCCCAGGGTCCCTCCAACCCCCCCCCATTCATGTGAGCATCCCAGAGCCCCCCCAAACTCATCTGAACTTTCTCGGGATCCCTCCAAACCCCCCCACTCACCCGAGCATCCCAGAGACCCCCCAAACTTAACTGAGCCCCCCCAGGGCCCCTCCAAACCCCCCCACTCACTCGAGCATCCCAGAGACCCCCCAAACTCATGTG
>NW_020919516.1:0-1681 GCF_003984885.1 Neopelma chrysocephalum | reverse complement strand
CCCCCCCCCCGCTCACCTCCTTGGTGCTGACTCGGCCCCGCACGTACTTGGGGGCGGCCCCCCCGGGCAGGAGCAGCAGCAGCAGCGGCAGCAGCGCCGGGGGGACCCCCCGGGACCCCCCCGGGGCCCCCCCCGGCCCCCCCCGGGCCCCCCCCCCGGCCCCGGGAGCCCCCCCCGGCACAGCCCCATCGCCCCCCGGCCCCGGAGCCCCGAGCGGGACCACGCCCACCGCGGGGGGACACGCCCACCGCGGGGGGACACGCCCACACGGGTGGGGATTCACATAGGTCACGCCCATTGGGATGGATCATTATATAGGCCACGCCCACTTGGATGGGTAATTACATAGGCCACGCCCACTGGGATGGGAATTTACATAGGCCACACCCACAGGAAAGGGTATTTATATAGGCCACGCCCATATGGGTGTGTATTTACATAGGTCACGCCCACTCCTAAGACTATGCATGCTGGGGGTGGTGCTTGTGCATGCCACGCCCACCAGGGGTTATTTATATAGACCACGCCCACAGGGGGTGAGTATTTACGTAGGCCACACCCACCCTGGTGTATTCACATAGGCCACGCCCATCGATTGTCATGTATTTGCATAGGCCACGCCCACTGGGAAATGGGTATTTGCATAGTCAACTCCCAGTGTGGGCGGTGCTGACACAGACCACGCCCACTGCATAGTCCACGCCCACTTGGGGTGGGACTGACATAGGCTCCACCCACCTGGCACTTTACATACACTGGCCACGCCCACTGCAGGAGACATGCCCACAAGGCAGCCCACGCCCATGTCAATTTGCATACACAGGCCACACCCACTCATAATAAAAAGCCACGCCCACTGCCCCTTTATTGGTAGAGACCCACCCACACTAGAGAGCCCCGCCCACCTACATCAACCACGCCCTCCCGGACAGTCCGAGGACACAGCGCAGGCCACACCCACCCCACAGACCACGCCTACCTGACCTGAAATATGGGATATCCCATGCCCTGCGCTTGATCAGGCCACGCCCCAAGGTCAGGCCACGCCCCCTGCGACCTTCTGCACCAAACGATTCTCGAGGGCTCTCTGGGGTCACCCCGGGGGCCGTTTTTCCACCCAAAAAACCCTTTTTTCGCCCCAAAAAACCCCCGGTGTTTTTTTTCCCCGCCCCTCCTCCCCAGACCACGCCCCCTTTCCAAACCACGCCCCAAAACGCGACGACTCCTCCCTAAACCACGCCCCCATCCCTTTGGCCCCGCCTCCTCCCCGTCCCCGCCCTTTCCGCCGTGGCCCCGCCCACCCCCGCAGGCCCCGCCCCCCCCGTTCCGCCGCCGCCTCAGGAGCCGCCGGCAGCGGGTGAGGGGGGGGGGGGCGATATCGCGGCTCTATCGCGACATGGCCGCGCTCCATCGGCGCCTATCGGGGGTGTCGGGGGGGTTCTGGGGGTCCAGGGAGGGTTTCGAAGGTCCCCCCGGCCCAGGCGAGGCCTGGCGGGGCCTGGAGAGGCCTGAGGGGGACTCTGAGGGGAGGGATGGAGGGAGGGGGTTTGGGGGGGTTTGAGGGGGGATCTGAGGGGTCCTGAGGGGGTTTGAGGGGTTTGAAGGGTTCTGAGGGGGTTTTGGGGGTCCTGAGGGGGTTTGAGGGGGTTTGAGGGGGGTTTGGGGGGGTCTGAGGGGGGTG